>NC_140498.1:71217075-71267075 GCF_964271855.1 Acomys minous | reverse complement strand
AAAATGAAAAACAACAACAACAACAAAAAAAACACTGTCTGCTCTTCCAGAGGTCCTGAGTTCAATTCCCAGCAATCACATGGTGGCTCATAACCATCTAAACTGGAACCTGATGCCCTCTTCTGGCCTGCAGGTGTACAGGAAGATAGAACATGCATACATAGAATAAATAAATCTTTAAAATAAACCACATACACATATACTGTTCTTACAGGGGACCTAGGTTTGGCTCCCAGCACCCATCGGTTGGGGGAGGACTCATGGCCAGCCACCAATAACTTTAATTCCGTGGGTGAATCTGACACCTCTAGCCTGCATAAGCATTTCTGCACATGTATACATACCTGTGCATGCATATGTGTACACACATTACAAATTGTCGAGGCTGGAGAGATGGCTCGGCGGGTAAAAACACTGCTCATCCAAAGGTACTGAGTTCAATTCCCAGCAACCACATGGTGGCTCACAACCATTTATAATGAGATCTGGTGTCGTCTTCTGGTGTGCAGCTGTACATTCAGGCAGAACACTGTACACTTAATAAATAAATAAATATGTTAAAAATTCCATTGTCTTATGGGGAGGGAGGTTACAACTGTAAGGGAGAGGGCTAATGCCAAGGCCACGGCAAGCTTATCAACTCTCTTGTCTGTGGAGAGCTGAAGGGAGGAGGTGTGGTCTCAGCATATAGGCTGAGGTATAATAGAATTCTCGGGCCTGGCACTCCACAGGGAACTTACTTTCTCCCCAGTTTTTAGCATATCAAGGTCAGAGATAGGTACATACACTTTATTCACTACTTCCTGGAGGTAAAACGACTGCTGTAGGGTGAAGATAAGCAAGTGGGAGAAGGAGGGAGGGGAGTTGGGTTTCTAGGCAGCAGTGGACATGAGCAACCCGGAGATGTCTGACCAGCACAAAGGCGGCATTCAGATTTTGCCAGGAAAGATTTAAGGTAATCTTGTGGGCTTCCATTTCTGGAGTTTTCAGAAGGAAGGTGCTTGCAGAGGGCTGCTGTTCATAGACACCGGCATAGACGGGATTAACATGAAACCCACAGGCTGACAAGATGATCCCTCATCATGTGAGGACAGCACAGTGCAGCCGTCAGGCATTGTCGGCCTGTATTCTGCCACGACTTCCTCACACACACGCACAAGCGCCAGGCTGGAAGCAGAGGCTCTTTCCTTCCTCTCCCTTTCCCTCCTGAGACACAGGGCCAGCCTGGAACTTAGGGTCCTCTCCCAAGTGTTGGCTTGGAGAGATCCAACTCCCACAGCTGGCCAGTGCTTTATTCAAAAGAATGTTCAATCCTACGGGCATTGGAGAGGCCCTCCGTGTGACAGCCTTAGTGGGCGAGGAGCTTGCCACCACACCTGCCAACCTGACGTTGACATTCAAGTCCTTCTCTGGCCTCCATACATGTTCTAGGGCATTCACACATTTAAAAAGAAAGATTTATTTATTTATTAAGTAATCAGTGTCCTGCCTGCATGTATACCTGCACACCCGAAGAGGGCACCAGACCTCATTATAGATGGTTGTGAGCCACCATGTGGCTGCCGGGAATTGAACTCAGGACCTTTGGAAGAGCATGCAGTGCTCTTAACCTCTGAGCCACCGCTCCGGCCCTGGCATTCACACATTTACCCACTCACCCAGTAAGATGTAAACAAAACCAATCAAAACCCCTCCAACAACATGATTTATCACAAGAATACTTCTGAGGCGTTACAGGATGCTATACGTTTATTCAGAAACAGACAGTTCAAGGTGGCTCAATTCTTTACACACTACAACTGTGGAATACATGTTCAACGGTTAAACAGTTTTAATGTTTCTTCCTTAACTATACTGGACACAACAGTTTTACTACGCAGAAGGCAACGTCAGCAGAGTTCGCTGGGGCCTCGAGTGTGAGGAGGGCCCCTGCTGGCCGAGGGGAGCGGTGTGGAGCCCCTGCTGCTCTGTGGCCCTCCTGCTTGCCCTATCACTGCAGAGCTCTCCCTTGGCGGCATCCCTTGGTGACTAGAACAAAACTTACTACCAAAACCATTACATTACAGAGCTTCCTTCTAGCATTCACAGTCTAACACGTACGACATCGTCAACAACAGCCACGGGAGAGGAACACGCAGTTACAGCACCTCTCCCTCTCCAGGGTGCACTCTTTGATGCTTGGAAAGATTGGACTTGCTACAGAAGGTTTTCCCACACTGGTTACACCAATAGGGCTTTTCTCCGGTATGGATTCTATGATGCTTGTTAAAATTTGAACTGTGGTTGAAGGCTTTGCCACACTCCTTACACTTATAGGGCTTCTCCCCTGTATGCAGGCGCTGGTGAGAACTGAGGCCTGCGTGCTGACTGAAGCTCTTTCCACACTCACTACACTGATAGGGCTTCTCGCCTGTGTGGATGCGGTAGTGTCGAATGAGGCTGCCCTTGCCACTGAAGGCTTTCCCACAGTCCTTACACTGGTAGGGCGCCTCTTCTGTGTGCACCCTTTGGTGTTTAAGGAGGTCTGAGCTCTGCCCAAAGGCTTTCCCACACTTACAGTCATAGGGCCGGTCCACCAGGTGTGTTCGGTAGTGCAGGGTAAGGTTGGAGCTGTGGCTGAAAGCCTTCCCACACTTTGTACACACATACGGCTTCTCCCCAGTGTGTGTTCTCCGGTGTTTAGTGAGGTTTGAGCTATTGCTAAAGGCTTTCCCACACTCTGCACATATGTAACGTTTCTCTCCCGGGGCAGGCTTAGCAGATGCTAGTTCTGCCCCTTTCCTGGAGCCCGGGTCGTGAAGAGAGGCCTTTGCTCCTCTCTCCCTGTCCAGGTTGTTGGCCCACTGCCTCTCTGACCTTGGCCCGTACTTATTGGCAGCAGGCACGGGGATGACATCCACCGTGAGTCCGTGGGCGTGGGACTCGTCTTCAGAACTCCTCTGCTCGTCTGCGGAGTCCTCCTTCTGGGGGTTCGACTTAAAACCTGAAAACAGGGGTTAAGGGTGTGTCAGCTGTTGCTATTCTGCGGAAGCAGTTGTTCCGGGGGAAACAGGCTCACCAAGTGATGCAGATGGATCTGAATGGGTGCTGACGTGTGTAAACAGCTCCAATAGCAATACAAATCAAACTGCTGCCGCAACTAGCTTATGCTACTGCGCATTCACGTAAGCCCCCCCCCCCGCCCCCGCCCCCACTGCTGTGCACATAATTATTTAACAATTTTTATTCTCTAGAAAGACTATTCCCACTCCCCCACCCTGCATGCTCTGAATACAGGGCATAGAATACACTAGAATATTCTGTCTGTGGCTTCACATTTGCTTTTGCAACACACTCAGAGCCAGTGTTTGTGAATGACTTCTGGCTTGGAAGGGTCTGGGCCACACAGGTAAAAGGTCGGAGGCCCGGTTCTAGCAGGGCAAACACCAGGTTTCAGCGCGTTCTGTATGACCAAGTTCCACTCAGCTTGGGCACACTGCCCAACTGGCCCTGAGCCCCATGCTACTGCCCGCTCTTCCAGTCCTGCATGCCTTCTCAGGGATGCGTAAGCCTCTTGGAGACTTGAAGCAAGGCTGTGAGTGCCAACACCTCTCCCTTAAGAGCACTTACAAACCTTTCCCCCACCTGGGCACTAAAACCTGAGCCTGAGCCGGGCATAGTGGGGCACGCATTTTATCCCAGCACTCGGAAGCCAGAGGCAGGCAGATCAGGCACCCTGGCTTACACAGAGAATTCCAAGCCAGCTAAGGTAGCGAGACCAAAGCAAAATAAAACCGAAAGGCAAAACCAAATACAATTAAAATCAAGCCCAAACTTAAAAAAAAAAAATCAAGCCCAAACTGACTCAAAAACCGAACAGAAAAACCCACAAACATGAAACAAAACAACCCATAACAACAAAACCCGTGCACAGCCCCTTTCCAGCCTTGGCAGTACTTTCTCTCAGCTCCTCACTCTGTGCAGAACTGACAAGTGACTATGAAAAGGGAAATGTATGTAAAAGGATTCAATTTATCTTATTTTAACTTTTTAAAACTGTCATAGTTTTACTCTTACAGTTTTACAGCTGAAGACAATTTTCTTTGTACATGTCCATTTTCTTTACTCATCGACACCTAAGCTGGTTCCATAGTTTGCACGTTATGAACAAAGCTGCAGTAAAATTAGCCCAGTCTCTGTGATACGCTGACCTATAATCCTCCAGATAGGAAGTTGGGTGCTGGGCGGAAGTGGAAGCAGGACCTGAAATTCAAGGTCACTCTCATTTACATAGTATCTATGAGGACAGTATCCTTCTGTAACTTAACAAAAAACAAAACAAAACAACCACATTTTGTGTCTGTGTGGGTGTTTTGCCTGCACATATGTAAGTGAACTGCAGCCCTGGAGTGTTTTAAGCTGCCGTGCGGTGCTGCTGGGAACTGAGTGTAGGTCCTTCACATAAGCAGCCAATGCGCTTAACTGAGGAGCCATCTTTCCAGTCCTAACTACCCTACTTTTTAAAAAGACGTATTTTTATTTATGTGTGTGCCGTGTATCTGCTACATGTTATACAGGTGCCCATAGAGGTCAGAAGAAGCCATTAGGTCCCTTGAAGTGGGAGCCACAGGCGGCTGCGTGTAGCCTTGTGTGGGTGCTGGACTCAAGCGTTGGCCTCTGTAAGAACAGCAAGTGCTAATCTGCGGAGCTCTCTCTCCCGCCCGATTCCTATACACAAATGTGAGGAAGTCCCTCGAGTATAAAAATCTACTGACAGTGGCCACGGCGAGGGCAGGCAGGAGCAAACGCCTACCTACCGTCTGCAGTCTCCACCCACTGCTGTGGTGCTGGCAAGAGCAGGGGTTTGGGTAGGGAAGCCGACTATGCCAGGCTGAACAAAGTTTCAAAGGGTCAGTCTCAGAATCCAAAGGCGGGGCCAGAAGAGAGTGGCACAGGACAGAAAGGGAAGGAAGAGAGCAGCCTGGCGCAGAAGACAGGACTGTGTTCCAAAACTGGGGGCCATGAGGAAACAGTTTAAACTGCAAGAGGAAGGCTCTTCCTTCTTTTCTGGGACAGGGTCTCACTCTGCAGACTCTCCTGGAACAAACTAGAACTGCAGCAGGGCCCCAGGCCTTAGCACAACTGAAGCCATGAAGGAAGGACCATTCAGGCCTTAGAACCCAATACACAGGCAGGGGCACCTGTGAAAATGAAGACAAAGGCCTAATCCATGAAAGACCATAGTTAGTCCCTAACTGTACTAACCTTGCTTTTTGGTTTCTGGTTAACATTCTTGCTAACTGAGGCATGTCAACCCAGGAAGTGGTTTTTACGCTTGAGAGCGCACCCTGGGAACGGCTAGGGACGGCGCCTGGGTCCTGAACATAAAGACTTTCTCTTGGCTTGAGCCTGTGTCTGTGTGGTCTTCTCTGGTGGGCACCTCACAAAAGGTAGGGCATAGGGTGGCCTCAAACTCATGGCAATCCTCCTGCTTCAGACTTCCAAGAGCCGTGAGCTCTTGGTTTTCTTCATGTCTAATTACAGCTCAGGGAAGCCCTAGGTGACTGGAAGACGGCATTAACATCTGTAAACAGTGAACTACTTGTTTCGTTTTTACTTTTCCCAGAGAATATGATTTTGTTGTTTCTTGAATTAGAGTTTATATACATACACACATACATACATATATCTCAGGCTGGCTCTGAACTCTTCTACCTTAGCCTTTTGAGTGCTGGGGACTACAGGGTGTGTGACACCACACCTGACTTTAGAATGTGGGAATTTTGTTGTTTTTAGATTTACTTATTTATGAGTGTTTTGTCTGCACGTATGTATGTGTACTGCGTGTGTATTGGTGCCTGCAGAGTCAGAAGAAGGAATTGGGTTGCCTAGAACTAGCGTTACAGGTGCTGGCGAACCACCATGCAGGGCTGGGATTGAACTTAGGTCTTGTGCAGGAGCAACAGTGCCCCTAACTGCCAGCCCCCAGCCCCTAGGGTGTAGCTTTCAAAAAACAATTGGGGTCAGGTGTGGTGCTGCATACGTTTAGGCCAGCCAAACTACGTAGCAGGATCCTGCCCAAACAGAAAGACAGACCGACAGATATATTGTGATTGTTTGTGTGCCGGCATCCCTGCAACTGCACGTGTGGAGGTCAGAGAACACCTCCCAGGAGTTACTTCTCTCCCTGCACCATGTGAGCTCTGGGGATGTCACCAGGCTTTCAGAGCAAGCAGTGTAACTGCTGAGCCATCCTGTCAGTCCCTAAGAGGCACAGGCTTCCCTTTCACTCATGTGCCTGCTTGTCTGTCTGTGCACCAGCTATGTGCAGGTGTCCTTGGAGCCCAGAAGCGGGTGTTGGCACCTAGGAACTGCAGGTACAGGTCGTGTGAGCTCCTCAGGATGGGTGCTGGGAAGTGAACCGTGAACAGGGTCTCTGCAAGAGCAGATATACTCCTGACTGCTAAAGCCATTTCTCCAGCTCTGATAGTTTTTTTGTTTTGTTTTGATTTGTTTTGTTTTGTTTTGTTTGTGAGACAGGGTCTCTCTACACAGCACTAGTGTTTTGAAACTCACTATGTAGACCAGGCTGGCCTCCTTGGACTAACGTTGTGTGCATCGATGCCTGGCAGAGCACAGTTTTCAACAGGGCTCAGAACGTTGTTTCCAAGAGGGGATTTCGAGTGTCTAGGGGCATGGTAAGCAAGGCGGGCACTTTCTCAGGGCTATGGCTCTGCTCACGGACATACCATATCCATGAGGAATGAAAATTACAAGACTTGGAACAATGTGCTATGTTTTCATTAACATGTAAATTTGATTAATGAAAACATTTTTACTTCAGATAAATGAAGGTATGTAAGAGCAGAGACCACCAGTATAAAATATGTAAATCATAATTTGTGGAGGCCTGAGTGAGTTAGTTACCCTAATATACTTTTTGTTTTTTGAGACAAGGTCTCATGTAACCCAGACTGGAGGGTAGGGGAAATCCTCTCGATGGGTGTGGCGGCAATGGCGCATGCCTTTAATTCCAGCCCTTGGGAGGCAGAGGTAGGCGAATCTGAGTTTGAGGCCAGCCTGGTCTACAGAGGGAGTTCCAGAACAGCCAGGACTGTAAGAAACCCAGACTGGTCTTGAACTCTCCATACAGCCAAGGATGACCTTGAATTCAAGTGCTGGGGCGGCAGGTGTGCATCAGCACGGATGGTTTAGGTGGTACTGGGTGCTGGGGCGGCAGGTGTGCATCAGCACAGATGGTTTAGGTGGTACTGGGTGCTGGGGGGGCAGGTGTGCATCAGCACGGATGGTTTAGGTGGTACTGGGTGCTGGGGCGGCAGGTGTGCATCAGCACGGATGGTTTAGGTGGTACTGGGTGCTGGGGCGGCAGGTGTGCATCAGCACGGATGGTTTAGGTGGTACTGGGTGCTGGGGGGGCAGGTGTGCATCAGCACGGATGGTTTAGGTGGTACTGGGTGCTGGGGGGGCAGGTGTGCACCAGCACGGATGGTTTAGGTGGTACTGGGTGCTGGGGCGGCAGGTGTGCATCAGCACGGATGGTTTAGGTGGTACTGGGTGCTGGGGCGGCAGGTGTGCACCAGCACGGATGGTTTAGGTGGTACTGGGTGCTGGGGCGGCAGGTGTGCATCAGCACGGATGGTTTAGGTGGTACTGGGTGCTGGGGCGGCAGGTGTGCATCAGCACGGATGGTTTAGGTGGTACTGGGTGCTGGGCGGCAGGTGTGCACCAGCACGGATGGTTTAGGTGGTACTGGGTGCTGGGGCGGCAGGTGTGCACCAGCACGGATGGTTTAGGTGGTACTGGGTGCTGGGGCGGCAGGTGTGCATCAGCACGGATGGTTTAGGTGGTACTGGGTGCTGGGGCGGCAGGTGTGCATCAGCACAGATGGTTTAGGTGGTACTGGGTGCTGGGCGGCAGGTGTGCACCAGCACGGATGGTTTAGGTGGTACTGGGTGCTGGGCGGCAGGTGTGCACCAGCACAGATGGTTTAGGTGGTACTGGGTGCTGGGGCGGCAGGTGTGCACCAGCACAGATGGTTTAGGTGGTACTGGGTGCTGGGGCGGCAGGTGTGCATCAGCACAGATGGTTTAGGTGGTACTGGGTGCTGGGGCGGCAGGTGTGCATCAGCACAGATGGTTTAGGTGGTACTGGGTGCTGGGGGGGCAGGTGTGCATCAGCACAGATGGTTTAGGTGGTACTGGGTGCTGGGGCGGCAGGTGTGCACCAGCACAGATGGTTTAGGTGGTACTGGGTGCTGGGGCGGCAGGTGTGCATCAGCACAGATGGTTTAGGTGGTACCGGGGATAAAGCCCATGGCCTCCTGCATACTACACAAGCACTCCACAAGCTGAGCTGCATTTCCAGCCCCTTCTCTTTGACTTGTGAAGTCTGCACAGGTTCAGAAAGGAAGCTCCTCTATTGGCCTTTTCCAGACCCATTCTGTCCTGCTCTGTATTTCAGGAAACTGACCCTTAGGCCTAAACACTGTTCACATTGTTCAGCTGTTGTTGAGTCGGCCAGTGGGTACACCAAAAGATGTGAGGGCAGGGACAGTGTGAAAATGAGGCATCTATTTGCACTGCCTGGTTTTGTGTGTAACTTGAGAGCAGCTGAGGGTTGGCACTGAGAGGCCACTGGCGAAAGTGCAGCCTCAGTGGCATCTGAAGGCCCAGGACTGAAGGGGTCATGCTGAGAAGCTGAGGCATGGCACCAGGAAGACAGCCTATGAGCAGCTACTGGTGAAAGAGCAGCCCAGCTGCAGCTGAAGACCCCAGCGCTTTGGAGATGCCAGGACCATGGATGACCAAGGAGAGCGGCGGTGGCAGTGGTGGGGAGTGGAGTCAGGTGGGGAGTGGAGTCAGTGGGAGCCTAGAAGGCAGGCTGTGCGCTGCAGAGGGCGGAGCCAGAGAAGTGACCAAGCCCTTTGGAGGTACCCAGAAGATCATGAGTGGATTCCAGGTATTGGACAATAGGAGTTTAATTTTGCTTTGATCTGACTGTGACTGTGCCCTGATTTTTCCATCTAGAAGTAAGAAAGTATTTTACTGGAGCCCACAGTTAAGAGATTTTGAATTTTAAAAGACTTTCAATTTTAATAGATTGGCTATTTTATCTTATTTATTTATTTATTTAGTTAAGTTTAGTTAAAGTTTTTTGAGACAGGGTTTCTCTGTGTGTATCCCTGGCTGTCCTGGACTCACTTTGTAGACTAGGCTGGCCTCAAACTCACAGGGATCTACCTGTCTCTGCCTCCCTAGTGCTGGGATTAAAGGCCTGTGCCACCACGCCCAGCAGGGAACAGAAATTTTAATGTGCTTGGATTTGTAAAGACTGTGGGACTTGTAAAGTTATAGATTTGGGGATGAATGAGAAAGGATGTGTTTGTCAAGGTGACAAGGAGTCAGTTGTACTGGCTGGTTTTGTGTGTCAACTTGAAACAAGCTAGAGTCATCAGAGAGGAAGGAGCCTCAGCTGAGGAAATGCCTCCATGAGACCCAGCTGTAAGGCATTTTCTCAGCTAATGACCAATGGGGGAGGGTCCAGACTATTGTGGGTGGAGCCATCCCTGGGCTGGTGGTCCTGAGTTCTGTAAGAAGCAGGGTGAGCAAGCCATGTGAGGCAAGCAAGCAAGCAGCGCTTCTCCATGGCTTCTGCATCAGCTCCTGCCTCCAGGTTCTAGTCCTGCCCTGACTTCCTCAGGTGATGGACTGTGATCTGGAAGTGTGGACCAAATAAACCCTTTCCTCCCCAATTTGGTTTTTGGTCAGAGTAGGTTTGTTTGTTTGTCTTAATATTTTATTTTATGTATGGGAATTGAACTCAGGACCTCTGGAAGAGCAGACAGTGCTCTTAACCTCTGAGCCATCTCTCCAGCCCGCAGTCATGGTGTTCTTTTGCAGCAATAAAAACCCTTAGACAAACACTACTGCATTTTCTCCTTACCCAATCCCAGGACCTGGAGCCATGGCTCCTAGCATGTGACGTCTTTCTCTAGCAAGGCTAAGCTCTCATCTGGTTCTGGTAATAACAGGCCTTCCTTCTTGGCCCCAGACAGGGAATGGTCATCCCGTTTTCAGGACTATTGGCTCATTCAGCCTGTCCATGTTTCTCCATCAGTCTCACTGCACTCGGCCCTCTGCAAGCCTGTCTTATTTGCTGGGAACCTGTCTGAGGTAATGGGGTCTGGAGAGGAAAACGCATGACTTCTGTTGACTCTGCTCAACCAATCAGGTCGCTCTAGAGGTCACCTCTCACCTGTAGTTAGAGATTTCTCTGGACACTGAGAGGGGCTCTTACCTTGACGCTTTCTTGAATCCTGAGTGAAAACCTCCTCACCAGTTTCTTGGATGTACAGGGGCCCCCAAAACTCATACTTGGGGCTGGCGTCCACCGGCTGGGCCTGGGTACTGCTTAAGGACTCCCCTGCAGTTCCTGAAGTTGACATTTTCTCCCAAGCCGGCTTCTGTTCATTTGGAGGAGATGAGACCTAGACACAGCAAGAAATGGCTGACTCACAGTGAGCATGGTTGAGTATGCACAGCTGACTCAAGAACGGGAAAAGTCTCAGGTGAGCTGTGCACAACTCTTAGAAAGAATCAAGAAACACCCGTCCCACTTGCTTTCCCAGGGACTTCAGGATAAGAGCAAACAATAGGAGGAAACATGACCTAGCTCCCCAGAAGCCTCTATCTAATCTAATCCAATCTAATCGTTTCTACCTTTCATCCTACAGGAAGGTAAACAACTTCAACTAGCTTCAGGAAGTCCCTGAAACTGACCAGGTTCACCAGGCCCCTCCCTGCCTGAGTAATCGATAAAAGCTGTAGAGTTCCCCTAAGATAAGGAATAGAGCTGCAAAGGGGACTCAATGAAGCCAAGCTGCAAAGAAGACGCTCAAAGCAGCTGAGCTGCCTGGAAGAGGACACTCTCCCCCCTGTCGAGCTGCCGCCTGTAGGCTGTGCAGTGTGCTCTAGGTGCCCAGCCTCTAGTGATGCAGCTGTCTTTGAGCAATTTCTGGTCTTGTATGTAACCCGTCACCCATCTTCCTACGAGTAACCCCAATAAAACGCATCGGTTCACCAAGCTGGACTTTGGTGGTATCTGTACTTTGGTCTGTCACAGGTTCCCTGTCTGGGGCCAGTAGGTGTGTGTGTTGTATCTCCCCAGGAGAAGTTTGACACACAACAGGACAAGCCCTGGTTTCTGCCAAGGGTGCTACGTCCCTGGTCTCCTAGGACCTGACGGCCTCCCGCCCACCTGCAGTCCTGGCTCATCCAGCTCTTGCTCCAGGTCTTCTAGGAGAGTGACGGCCTCCTCTGCGCTCTCGGGACAGTGCTGCTGCACCCAGGCCTGGAGCTCTCGGGGCAGGATGGTGAGGAATTGCTCTAGAACCAGCAGCTCCAGGATCTGCTCCTTGGTGTGGATCTCGGGCTGCAGCCACTCACAGCAGAGCACCCGGAGCTGGCTCAGTGCCTCTCGGGGCCCAGGAGTGTCATGGTAGCCAAACTGCCGGAAGCGCTGACGGGATGTCTCTAGGCTGGGCCGGCATTTGTCCTTCTCTTCATCCTCTTCAACTTTAATGGCCGAAGGTCCCATTGGCTCCTGAGGTGGCCTGGGGCCCAGAACTGTGGCCATGCCCACCACCTTGGTCATCATACAGATTCCAGAAACAGTAGGATTTTTAGGAGCAGACCTGGTGCCTTTGGGTTTCTGGTTCTTAAAGGGCCACACTGCAAACCTACAAAAAACAAAGTTGCTATAAAAATTATCAAAAAAGAATGGGTTTTATTTTGGGTCTTTGTCACAGGAGCCACCAGACAACTACCATATAAAAAATATCATTCAGAACTGGTGGGAGGCTCAGGGGATCAAGGTGCTTGCTGCTGGGCCTAACCACCCAGGTTTGACCCTTGTGACACATACAGTGGTAGTAGGGAACCAACTTCTGCTAGTTGATCTCTGGTCACATGTATACTGAACACACACACACACACACACACACACACACACAAATAAATACATGTGCGTACACACACACACACACACACACACACACACACACACTTGTTCAGAAATGTTGTTTGCAGGAAAACGGGTGGAAGTAGAGATTATCATATTAACGAGATAAGCCAGACTCACCAAAGTAAGCAGAGCACTGTTTTCTCTTATGCAGAATTTGAAGGGTGGGAGTAGATGTGAAAGTAAAAGGGACGTGGAAGGGGTCGAGTACGGCAGGGACAAGAGAAGGGTGTTAAGGGCTGAGTATGACTAAAGTACTTATGTGTGTTGTGGTGATGTAAGAATGGGGGGGGGGGCGGGGGCTGGAGAGACGGCTCAGAGGTTAGGAGCACTGTCTGCTCTTCCAGAGGTCCTGAGTTCAATTCCCAGCAACCACATGGTGGCTCACAGCCATCTATAATGAGATCTGGTGTCCGGTGTCCATGCAGGCAAAATGTAATAATTAAAAAAAAAAAAAAAAAAAGAATGGGCCCCTATAGGCTCATACTTGAATGCTTAAGTCACCAGAGATTGTACTATTGAAGGAATCGGAAGGATTAGGAGGCGTGGCCTCGTTGCAGGAAGTGTGCCACTGGGGGTGGACTTTGAGGTTTCAAAAGCCTACACTCAGCCCACTGTTGCTCTCCGCCTACAGATCAGGACGCAGCCCTCAGCTACTGCTCCAGTGCCTGCAAGCCTGCATGCTGCCATGCTTCCTGCCATGCTAATGGACTGAACCTCTGAAAGCAAGTCCCTAGTTAGATACTTTCTCTTGTAAGAGCTGGCTTGGTCACGGTGTCTCTTACAGCCACAGGAGAGAAACTAAGAATGTGTGCATGGAAATATGCTGAAACCTGTTGCTTTTACAATGAGCGCACACAAAACTATTAAAGTATAGTTTGAGATCATTCTGGAGGCGGCTAAGCAGAGCCTACTTTCACTTGACTTGAGTTGTTTCTATTTTCCCTCAGTGTCCAGAGTGGCATAATTTTAAAATTAGATCTTTGCTCCAAACACTGTTTCACAATCTTACAACTGTAGGTATCTTAGTTTCTGATTTTAGCAAACTATCTAATACTGTCTGAATAAAAAAATGTAGTCTGTGTTTATCAGCACAAGTACGTATGTCTTAGGCTGAAATTAACTAGCTTGCTAAAAAAAAAATCGAAATCTAATTAGGATGCAGTCTGAACTCTACTGACTTACTCTAAGGAGAACATATTCAAATATTTTTCTTTTGGGCTTAGGTATGCGTGTGTCTACATGTGTACAGGTGAGCTTGCCTGTGCATGCATGTGTGGATCAGAGGTCAGTGTCGGGTGTCTTCTGCTATCAACGTTCACAGCCAAGGCCACACACAGGAAACCCTTGAAAAAAACCAAAAACCAAAGCTACCCAAAAGGTTGAACTCGGCCGGCAAGATGGCTCAGTAGGTAGTGCAACTTGCTGCCAAGTTTGGAACCTGGTGCCCAGATGATGAAAGAGAAGCACTGATTCATGTGAATTGTTCTTTGTCTTGTCTCTCACACGCACACATAGACACACTGTAAAAAAGTTAAAAAAAAAAAAAGCTACTAACTCTAACATACAGACTATTCAAGGCAGGCTTTTGGTCGCTTCCCAATTCCCCTGTCCTTTATGCCAGGTCGGCGGAGAATGTACCCACCCTCCTCTTAATCAGCCTCTATCACAGATCACAACAAATAATGGTGGTCGATAATGCCTCTAAGACACACTGCGCTGACGCTGGAGCAGTGGTGTCACACACCTGTTAATTACAGCACCGAGGAGAGCTGAGACAGGAGGATCACCAATTACAAGCCAAGCCAGCCTGGGCTATACAGGAAACCCCTATCTCAAACCGAGCAAACAGATTTTTCAAAAAGCGTCTAGGAAGGCCAGTACTTTTTTGAGGAGCGTAAGTGCTGGGCGGATCTAATTGCTAAGAAAGTCTCCTTTAGAGTGAGCCAAACTCTGCATCTCTTCAAGATCTCTGGACCAATACTCAATTTCTCTTCAGAGGCCTTCCAGCACTTGAAAAACAACTTTCGTGTCTGCTGATTTTTTTTCTGTTCACAGTTCCCTCTCAACACATATTTCCAAGTATGACACCCACCTATTAAAGCAATCACCTTTTTCTCCTATATTCTACTTACAATGGTCATCTTTAAAAAAAAAATCTTTCCAAACTCGAGCAGATCCTTTTCTCTGCACACAAAGCCCAACGTGACTGTTTCCCCGCCTGGACTGGACACTGCCCAAGATTAATGAGATTCAGGTTTTCACCGGAGGTTTCTAACCTCGGGCTTGTTCTTAACAATTAGTCCTGAGTTTAGATCTCCGGGCGAGAGCTGGGGAAGAAAGAAGGCAGTTTCCGTTTGGATTAACAAAGAGCTCAGAGCCGAAGGAGGAGTACACAGAAAAGCGATTCCGGAAGCAAAAGAAACAGGGTTTTGTTCGAGAAAGCCCTCCGGGGTGGAAAAGCCTTTCCATAGAGCGGCGCCTACAGCTGGGCGGGGCGCCCCTCCCTAGCAACCTCCCAGAACCACCAAGGAAGAATCCCCGGAACCAGAACCACAGCTGCTGAACCCGTTCCTCCCTCTCTAAACCTTTCGGCCAACGCTCCTTCTCCCGACCGCTAGGCTAACCTGGGACTCACAGGCTCACCGTGACTCAGAACCGCTTTGGAGTCTGGAATCCTCACAGCCGCTGAACGACGGCGCAGCCGGAATTACGTCAGAGGCCCGCCCTGGGGGGGGGGGGGGAGGGGGCGCAGCCGCCCCTCTAGGAATCCGGGAGTTCTCGGTATCCTGATTGAGCCGAGACTGAAGCGGCCTTAGACGTGATCTGTCCAGTCCCGTTTTTTGTTTTGTTTTTCTATTTTTTATTCTCAATTTCTCTCTCTTTTCCTCCCCCTCCCGTTGTCTTTCTTTCCTTCTCCCCTCCCCCTCCCCTTTCCATTGTTTTCCCTTTTTTTTTTTTGAAGGGTTTTTGTTGTCGGTGGTTGGTTGGTTTTGGGTTTTGGGTTTTAGAGACATAGTTTCTCTGTGTAGCCCCGGCTGTCCTGAAACTCACTCTGTTTACCAAACTGGCCTCGAACTCAGAGATCCGCCTTCCTCTGAGGTGCTGGGATTAAAGTCCTGCACCAGCACTGCCAAGATTCCCTTTTTGGTTTTGAGACAAACCTCTCTAGCCTTGGCTAGACTGGCACTCTCTATGTATACCAGGCTGGCCTAGAATTCAATACGATCCTCCGGGTCAGTGAGTAAAGAGCTTGCTACACAAAGCATGTGGACCTGAGTTTGGGTTTCCAGCACCACATAAAAAAGCTGTGGCACATTACACGGTTGTGATTCCACGTGCTGAGGGGATCCCTGGGGCCTACTGGGTCCAGTGACACCCGGCCTCAAAAGCAAGGTAGAGAAGCAATTGAAGAAGACACCTGACATTAACCTCTGGCCTTCACATGTATGCTACCGCACTTGTGTGCGTGCACACAAACACGAAGAATAATCTCTCTGAGGTCTTGTTACATAGGAAGAAACTAGTGTCTTGAAAGGTCAGATCCAGGGCATACTGGAGGGTTACTTGGTAGCAGAGTTGAGAATGTAATTTTTGGTGGCGCATGCCTTTAATCCCAGCACTCAGGAGGCAGAGGCAGGGGGATCGCTGTGAGTTCGAGGCCAGCCTGGTTTCCAAAGCGAGTCCAGGACAGCCAAGGCTACACAGAGAGACTCTGTCCCAGAAAAAAAAAAAAAAAAAAAAAAGAATGTGATTTGATTCTTTATATATGTATAGGCAAGTCTCAAACTGGTAATGCTTCTACTGGTCTTTTAGTTCCTCGAGTCTTCTGATGGCCGACTTCACTGTGATGGCAGAAGTGGTGTTGTAGGTGCAGGCCCCACCAGCCACTGTTTTCATGCAGGAACCACAGTGCCAGATGCCAAGGCCTCCTCTCTTCATCTTGGTCTTGCCACAGAAGGAGCAAGTGTACTTAGTGTGCTGGCTGATTTCAATACTCTTCACCATTTTCCAGAGGAAAGCATGAGAGCAGGTCTTGTTCCCCCCCCCCCCCCGACAGATATGTCCCTAGCTCAGAAGAGATGTTTAAAAAGATGTCACTAGAGCTGGAAGTGGTGGCACACAATTGTAATCCCGGCACTAGGGAGTCGGAGGCTGGGTGGTTAAGTGTTTAAGGTCATTCTTAGCGACATAAACGTCAGGCCAGCTTGGCCTATGTGGAACTCTATGTTGAAAACTTAAAAAACCAAAGCAGAGCAAATAAAAACGAGATAGGACAATAAGTTGTTCATTCATATCATGCTAAGTCATTTTATGATGATCCATTCTTCTTTTTCCCATTAATATAACCATCACCATATAACAAGAAAGGAAACAAGCAAAAATTTAGTTATTGTGATGTAGGGCTCACTGTGATTTGCCACATGCATTTCCTTTTCAGAAATAACTTGATTTCTAATTAGTTCAACTACTTCTCAAGATTATGTGCAATGTGCCAGGCAGTGGTGGCGCACACCTTCAATCCCAGCACTCGGGAGGCAGAGGCAGGCGGATTGCTGTAAGTTCGACTACCAGGCTGGTAGACCAGGCTGGCCTCGAACTCATAGAGATCTGTCTGCCTCTCTAAGCATCACCAACAACCAGGGACCAAGTATTCAAGTGCCCAAGACAATGGAGGACATCTCATTCAAACCACCGTCAAGC
Source organism: Acomys minous (assembly GCF_964271855.1). Taxonomy (NCBI): domain Eukaryota; kingdom Metazoa; phylum Chordata; class Mammalia; order Rodentia; family Muridae; genus Acomys; species Acomys minous. The sequence goes on along the minus strand of NC_140498.1, from coordinate 71,250,353 downwards.
AAGCCTGACTCCAAGTTCATCTATCCAGAACCCACGTGAAAGCCAGAAGCTGTCACACACATCTCTGTAATCCCAGTGCTCCTACAGAGTGGAATGAGGGGGAGACAGAAATCTCTCTTGAAAATTTCTGGCTAGGTAGCCTGATGTGTGCAGAGGGAAAGAGAGAGAGAGAGAGAGAGAGAGAGAGAGAGAGAGAGAGAGAGAATATCTATGGAAGGCGAGGATCAATATCTGTCCTTGAACACACTTGCAGTATGGCAAATGTGTCAGCATTTGCACACACACACACACACACACACACACACACACACACACACGAGAGGGGGGATCTTAACAGGCTTATAAACCAATCAGGTGTCACTGATAGATAAAAGAGCCAAATATGTATGTGGCTGACTGACCCTGGTGTCTTGGGTCTCCAGAGGCTAAGCAATCAAGACATGCCCTTATTCTACAGGGACTTTTTGCTTTGTTCCCTTGGCCAAGGGCTTACTGGCTTTATTCCACACACCACACTCACATTCACGTTTGGAAAATTAGACTTGCCCTAAAAATCCTCTACAACACTCTTATGTCTGTAAGTTGTCCTCTGACCTCCACATGTTCTGTGGCACACACACACACACACACACACACAATGTGGTAGGCTTGGAGACTTGGACTCATTTCTCTGACTCCTGGACTCTCCCACTGTTCTCTACATCTGTTCTTTATTGTCTTCAGAGATTACTTATTTCAACAAAGATGGATTCCCACTCCTGGGTCACAGAAACCCAGATAGGCACCCCCCCCCCCCGCTTTCCTCCCTCCTGAGCTATCCTTCCCTTCCTCTCTCCAATTATTCATCTCCACACCTTCCCGAGTCTCAGAATGTGGTCCACATTGCCTTCAAACTCACAGCCCTCCTGCTCAGCCTGAATGCTGATATTGTAGCTATGCTCCATCACACCCAGTTTTCATGTTGCTCCCAAAATGGTTGTCTCTCTCTTTTCTTTCTACTTGCCCCATCCCCACCCCAGACAGGGTTTCTCTATGTAACAGCCCTGGCTGTCCTGGAACTTAATTTGTAGATCTGCCTGTCTCTGTCTCCTTGTGCGGGGATTAAAGGCATGTGCGCACCATGCTTGGCTGACGATGGTGTTTGTTCAATTTTAACTTACTTATGTTTGCTGCCATGCCAATGTTTGGCCAGTAGGGGGTGATCAAGGCTCAATTTTTCTCAGAAGGCATCAGGCTTCCTACTCAGGACCTGGAGTTTCCAGGTGTGTGAACACTGGTGCTGAGAGGCTTGCTCAGGGAAGCATGGCTGCCCGCCTTACACCTTGCCCTACGCTTGTCTTCGCCTGGTTTGTTCATTTCTCTCCTATGGTGCTAGCTAGTTTTATGTCAGCTTGACACAGACTAGAGTCATCTGAGAGGGAACCTCAACTGAGAAAAAAAGTTCCCGCATGAGATCTGCCATAGGCAAGGCTGTAGGGCATCTTCATAATTCATGATTGATGGGTAAGGGCCCAGATCATTGTAGGTGGGTCCACTCCTGGGCTGGAGGACCTGGGTTTCATAAGAAAGCAGGCTGAGCAAGCCAGTAAGCAACGTTCTATCACGGCCTCTTCATCAGCTTCTGCCTCCCAAGTTCCTGCCTTGGCTTTCCTCAAATGGACTTTCAGGATATGTGTGCCCACCATGCGGGGTCCTCTGAAGAGCAGCCAACACTCTTGAGTCACCTCTCTGGTCACTATCCTATCCTTTAAATAAGTCAGTAAGTGAAGCGTTCTCGTGAGTGCTGTGAACCACTCTAACAAAGAGGTAAAGGCTGTGAAAATCATGGATTAACAGCTAGCCAGAAATGAAGGTACCAACTGGAGATGCCTGCCTTGCATCTGAAGTGAGGAGAGTTTTGTGAGACTGAAGAAAAACAAAACACACACACACACAAAATCACCAGAATTGCCTGCTAGAAATGACAATTTATTATCTTACCAAGACCCGGAAGGCAACAGAATACTGGCTACGTGTCTCCAGTTTTTTTTCTCTAACTTTGCGACATCAGCCCTCACTGGTCTCCTCAAGTGGACCACTGGCTATCTTTAAGTGCACACTGTCTTCTTCCCCGTCTCCCTCCGGGATCTCACATAGACAGGCTGGCCAAAGATGACCTTGAATTCCTCATGTTCTTCCCTCTACTGTCCCAGTGCTCAGATTATAGGTGTGTGCCACATGCTTGGTTTGGGTAGTACTGGAACTCCCCCAGTTCAGGCAAGCACTATATCAACATTTCCACCCTTTCATTTCTTTTGAAACTTTAACTCTCAACTAATGCTTCAACTTATTTCGAAAGAGCTCTCTAGCCTTCAGGAAAAGAGACAAATCCAAAAGACCCGTTTTTCTCCTAAACCCCCCGTGTTGAGTAAAAGGAGCCTTTACAGAAATATAAATGAGGATTTAAAACCAATTCCATTTAAAAATGATTTATTGAACATGTACTAAGCATCTGGACTCTTCAGAGGCTGGTCAAAGACCCAGTTTTTAACAGCGATGACGTTAACCCAGCTGGCATACAAAGTTTCTTCTTTGGGTCTAGTTTATTCTAATATACGCTGGGACTGGATGAAACAGGATGATTTATCTAGTCTATGAACAAAGACAGTGCCTGAGTTAATAACTCTATATAAATTTAGGCTTATCATGTTGACCTGCTTGTAATAATCTTTAACTGAAAGTTTATAAAAATACACAAAATAATTGTTTTTGCTTGCATAACCACCCTAACCCTTAACACTCATATTTTTAGGACAAGATTTTCCTGTTTGATCAGCAGTAAGAACCCCAGCTACCGGCAGAGGCATTTCTTTTGGGCAGGGGCAGTGCTGGAGACTGCATGCAGGGACTTGCATATTGCTAGGCTCTACTCCTGAACCACATCATAGCCAGCCCATTGTTGGGGGTACTCTAGCAAATGCTCTATTGCTTAGGCCCACCCTGAACCCCTCACTAGGGAGTTCTTGGCAAGTGCTACACCACGTCCTGGGGCCTCTCTATTCACGGGGAAGTCTATGTCAATGCTCTTTACGGAGCCACCCCCCTCGCCCCTCACTGAGGGATCTACGTGTCACACTCCCAGTCCAGCTAGGACAGACTCGGAACTTTTAAGCTGTTACCGATTCAGATGGAGAGAAGTTCACCCCCTCCCCTCAGGTCAAGCCTCTCCGCTGACTTGTCTAGCCTCAGCACTTTAACAGATCATGAGGCTACTAGAACTTTCTTGGCCATTCTCTTGTAGCACATCTTATCTTGTCTGGAGACTACAGGTTATCTGTGACTCAGCGACTGGTTGTCCTTTTAAGGAACAAAAGAACTTGGCCCCAGTCTTAAACTGGAATGAAATCCAAGTTTTGGTCCAGACTCTCCCAGTCTTTCACAAACCTCGTTCTCTCTTCAAGCACCCGAGTGTTTGTGAACGAAAACCATTTTAAAGAGCAGTTAATTTCGTTAACAATCACGTATAATGTGAAGTTGAGTTAGTTTTTGGAAGGGGGCAGGTCACAACCTCCAAGATTAAAACAAAAACAAACAAATAAAAACCCAACTCTTAAAATCACAGCAGACCCCCTTGGGACCTCCGTTTAGAGCGTGCTAACCTTCACTCTCTCCACTCTGCTGTTCAGAATATTAAGAGAGAAACATGGGACTGGGGGGCATCAGAACCACACAATAGGAAACTAAGTTCTCATAGCAGGACATTAGCATTATGGGATGTCCAAAGGATTTCCCAGACTTGTCTGACCTGCACTATTGGAGATGGCTTACCTTACCTATAACTTCAAGTTTGTTTTACAAAGTTTTAAAAAGCAAAACAGGTTTTTTTTCAGACATACCGGTAATTAAAAAAAAATCTGAATAGCAAAATATGTGTTTTAAAATGTACAGTAGTGTTCCCATACTAAGAGCAAAGCCTAGATCTATGTCAGGAAAACTTTTCCAAAGATGCTCATTGCCTCCAGGTGGCTGAAATAAAAATCTACCCTGATTTGTATGACGCGGTCTACTTACACCTTAAGTCTGCCTCTCTGGTTCCCTATTTCATACAGTTCAGACCTTCACTTCCCTAATGGGAACTGCCAGCACATTTCTATTTCTTTGGAGACAGGCTGGCTGTGAACTTGTGCTGTCCCAGCCTCCGGAGTGCTGGGACCACAGGCCAGCAGTGTGCCTGGCTCCCTTGCAGAGACACAGATGCCCAGTTTTAGTTCCAGTAGGACCTCATGCAGCCCAGGCTGCTCTCACGCTTGCTATGGCGCAGAGGATGGCCGCAGTCTCCTGCTCCTCTTGCCTCTACCTCCCAGAGCGCTGGACCTCCAGGCGCGTGCGTGCCACCACACCCTTATGAAGCAGTGCTGCAGGGTAGAGCCACGTTCCTGGTCCTTCTGAGAGTTGCTCATTGTGGGACACAAAATGGCTCTTCTGGCAAGCTTGTTGTTTTGAGTGTTTCAGCATTGTCACTCTAAATGACAAAATTAATCAACAAATATTCACAGCCATGTATCTTCAAACACTGTCTCCTAAGCACAGATATACCAGAGGACAGGAGCGAGTATAGGACCGTGAAGTTAAGCAAAAACAAACCTTGCAATGTGTCTCAAACGCTGAGGTAGACCCCTCCCCTCCCTACAAGACCTAGAAAGTAGCCCTTCCTGTGGACCGAACCCCCACTTGTTTAAGCACAGAGGATTTATGGGTGGGAAAACAGAACTATGGTACTGTGGGTCGCAGAATCTGGGTAGACTGGCTGTTGTGCAATACTTCCTATCCTCTGCTGACTGTATGTTTCCCCCAAGTATATGAACAACGGAGAACTCTCTGCCCGCTGACAAGCCAGAGCCCGCCCATTCCCTTTGATTGACAGGGACCAGGCAGCTTGAAGGGGCGGTTACAGAAGTCCCTCCATTTTAGTGTTCTATTGCCCTCTTTTCACACACTTTCCTCTTGCCTTAAAGCACCACCCTGAGAGGTTTTCTCCCCACCCCTGGTTCTGTGAACTGCGTGTATAGCCACATCGGTTTCTTAGTTACTCCAAAATGCCACTTTTCTTCCTGGTGATGAGTTCTGTCCGGCAGTGGACCGCATTACAAGGAATATAAAGAATGAGAGCAGGGGAGAGGTATAAAGCACACCGACATCATGGCCTTACAAATATATCGAGGTACTCAACGTTAGCAGTTTTTGTAAGAAGTTGTATGCTTTTACAGCTTCTTTAACATTTCCCCACACTTGTTTTCTCCTGTGGCTCCTCTGGAGTTAAAACCGAGTTCTCCTGGCAGTTTCTGGAACTTACTGTGTGACTGGGACAGACCAAGGGAAATTCTTGCCCAAAGCAATGAGCACTATGAAGTTGGCCACACATACATTAAGAGTTTATTTACAGTGCAGACTTTGCCAATCATCACACTCGAGACTAGGTCTCACTGTGGAATCAACTTTCTGATGCATGTAAGGCATGGCCACATGTATGTCTCCCTACACACACTTAGCCGTCTCCCGTTTATACCTTCAATAGTAAGTGCTTTACATATCAAGTGTCTCATACATCTATGCTTAGCCTTGCTTGTCAGGCTGAAGTACCAAGTCCACAACGTGAAGAATCTGACTTCTGTCATAAGGTTAAAATACACTTAAAAAGTCTTCAAAAGAGTTCCATCACGTCAACTAGCATGCTAATGGTTAACTAGTAAGTGTTAACTAGTTAAACTGTTAACTAGCCTGAGACGTCAGCATTTTTGACCCTAATGCAGTGACACTATGCTCAGCATCTAAGGAGTTTTGATAACCACCTATTGCCTCCTTCCTAAGTAAAACACATCTTCGAATGGCTCCCCCAGGACTGCACCTGTGGAGGATCTGAAGCCACCCCAGTGACTATCCAACAGTAAGACATCCCAACAAAATGGGAATCAAATGAGGGACAGGGCGCGCAGGTCTGTCTCAACTTCATTTAAAAACAGAGTAAGCATGTAGTTGTTTAAGTGCCTTTGTATAAGCAGCCAAAAGGAGAATGAGCACAGTCCTCTCTTGGGTCGAAGCCAGTGTCTGCATGGGCTCGTGGGGTCCTGTGCTTTATTCCAGTTGCGCTGGGGCAAGCCAGAGCTCTCACAACTCCTCCACCACTATGACTCGCTCCTCTAGGAAGAACCTTAAAGCATCTCTCTACCTGCACTTCACTCCTGAAAGTGAGCCAGGGTGATCTCCACAGGAGCTGTCACTTTTCAGCTGGGTTGGCTACAAATACCCACACGGCACTGCGCACACAGATCAGACGCTGCCAGGGACACGAGGCTGGTCTAAGAACATCAGAGAGGGACCAGAAAATGATTGTTTGTAGGATTCTGGTTTGACCTGGAGCGGGGGCCACACAGGCGCCAATGTGATGAGAGCTGCTACTGAGTCTTGTAGACTTTGCTGCTGGTCAGTGAACAACTGGTGCAAGATGGTCTGGGTAGTTTGAGGGGAACCTTAAGCAGTATGTGGGGTGCTCACACCAACAGTCTTCAAGTCTGTCTTCAGCTTATGTGTCTAGGGTTCTGCGGGGCTGTCCACACTACCTGAATGCCTTTAGAACAGAGCCGCCTATTCAAGCCCCCATACCTGTGCAGTCCATGATGCTTGGGTTTTCCGTATGTGTTGTCTCCATCAAGAGCTCCTGGGACCCAGCTGCAGAGACGACAGGAAAGGCTAAACTCCCCTAGCTCCACTTCAGTCTTTCATAAGAAGCAGAAAACACACTGCGTGCTTTTAAATACAGTGACACAACCAACCCCACCACAGTGTGGTGGTGAGCTTCTCAGAGCAGTTACTGTCCGCTTACGATGACAGATGCTTCTGCAGGTTTCTGGTCATATGTAGAAAAAAATGCTCCCTTCACTTTCCCTTTCTTTGAGAATTAAAAACAAAACAAAAAACAAAACCAAAAAAACCCCAAAACCAAAACCAAAAACAAAAAAACAATGAAACCAAACAAATGAACAACAAAAGCCCAGCACAACTTTTGAACAGCATTAGCTAAGTTTTGAACAACTCAGCAAGTGTTCAAAACATCATGGTTCAGCAGCTGACCGAGAAGAACTCTGGCCAAGAATAAGAGCTCTGCTGTGGAATGATGTCACACACACAGACACTACAGTTAGTGTTCAGTTTCCTTCTGGAAGTGGGTGACAAGAGTCACTTCTGCCTGTCTGTGCTATTTATTTACTGGTCCGTGTTCGCAGAGTCTCTGCAGATAGCCAGACAAGCTTCTGTGTATGTTTAGGACAAAAATAGCACTGACCCTGGGATGAGTGACTGAGTGGCCTATAGCTCTGAAGGTAGCACAGTTCGGGGACTCAGAGCGACTCACAAGCTCTATCACAGAGATGACAGTGCTGCTACAAGTCTGTCTTAAGGAGTGCTTGTGCTGTGCTGTCAGGAACGGAACCATATTTCTTGACAACAGAAGCATTAGTTTTTTGGGGAGGGGTGGTGGTGGTTGATACAGGTTTCCATACACTGAATGATTAAAAGACAGTACACAATCAAGTGCTAACTTGTGGAGAGTGCATTGAGGAGTGCTAGAGTGCGTTAGGGACGATGGAGAGAGAGCAGCATCTCAACTCGTGGCCACTTCAGTAGGACTCATCTCACTGACGAGGGCAGGCCCGTGCACATTTGTTACGGTCCTTGGGACTAGACACTGGCGCATACACCCCTCTTTCAGAAAGAGATAGACATCTTTGGTTTGATTCTGATCAGCACAGTTCCAGATTTCTATAGCTTTGGCAGGCTACCAGTGATCAGATATACAACTTTCTGGATATATAACTCGCTTGAGCAGCGTATCCCAATGTAGTTTTTGCATTGACTGTCTGTCTGTATTGAGAAAGAAAGGTTGTCCGAGTAGAGCGTGTTTGCAGTAGGTGGCCTTGTGACTTCAGTTTAATAGCCACAGAGCTCATCTTGACTCATCAACTACATGCTGTGGTGCTGGGAAGCAAACCGAGTGCTGGAGAGCTTGACATTTTGCTGTGTGTGCTTTTATCTTGAGTGGAGATATCCTGAAGACCATCCAGACCAGCTTCCCTTTGTGAGGACTTTAAGAATTACATGCCTACAGGCCACTGGAAGGCAGAAAACTGTCGATGTAACTCTTAAGGATCCTTACATGTGACGTCTCAAACAATTTGATGGTGTTACTACTTTTCCCCTGGTGGGCACCTATGTACGTCTGACATAATTCTGGAAACAAAAAGGGGGAAATGGCTTGATGGCATACTCCTGCTTTACACACAACTTTTCAGGAATGCTCCAAAGGCATCCAGAGAGGCCGGGCTGTATTCTGAGGCTCGCTCTCTGGCATGGATTCGATGGTGCAGTGTGAGGGTCGAGCTCCGGGTGAAGGCTTTGCCACACTTAGTGCACTTGTAGGGCTTTTCTCGGGTGTGAATTCTGCGATGCAAAATAAGGTATGAGTTTCGGTTGAAAGCTTTTCCACACTCGCTACATTCATAGGGCTTCTCCCCTGTGTGGATTCTCTGGTGCTTTGTGAGGTCTGAGCTCTGGCTGAAGGCCTTGCCACACTCGTTACATTCGTAGGGTTTCTCTCCAGAGTGGATGCGCTGGTGCAGGATGAGATTGGAGCTGTGGCTGAAGGCCTTGCCGCACTCGCTACATTCATGGGGCTTCTCTCCGGTGTGGATGCGCTGGTGTAGGACAAGGTTGGAATTGAGGCTGAAGGCTTTCCCACACTCGTTACACTCATAGGGCTTCTCGCCAGTGTGGATGATTTTATGGCGGATGAGGCTGGAGCTTCTTGTGAAGCATTTCCCACACTCATCGCATCTGTGAGTCTTTGCTCCCGAGGGCGCCTCTTCCGGGGTGTTATTAAAGTTTGCGCTCAGGCTGAAGCTTCTCCCCAAACCTTTGCCCTTCTCCCTCGGGCCCCTCTCTCCCGCGCTGGGCTTTTTCTCCTTGGCTGTAGGTGGCGCGGGCTCTTTCTTTTCTTTGCCAGTTTTCTCTTCAGGGTTTCTCTGTTGCCTTTCGACTACTCTGCCCTGCTGTTCACGTTTCTCTGCAAATTCTTTCTGGAACCTTCCTCCTGTCTCCCCATGTGAGGTGGAATCTTCTTTGACTTCAGCCTTTGAGGTCAACTCATTCCCATTCCTGTTTTCAGAACCTGAAATGAAAAACAGGAAATACGAATAGCACGGTTTTCTTCTGAATAGTCACATTATTTTCTACGCTTCTATGCACCTGGGAAAATGACTTCATAGTAGTAAAGATAAAAGTAGAAAAATTTAGTGACAATGAGAAGAAGAGCTGGGATAAGGGTGGCAAAATAATGACAGTATTGGTGAGGAGTGCACAGAAGGCCAGGCCTAGTGGTGCACACCCAGCATTCAACAGGCTGAGGCAGGGGCATCTCCAGTGACAGAACAGATTGGGCTACAAAACAAGATCTCTCTCACAGGGTAACAAAGCAAAGCAAAGCAAAGCAAACAAAAAACCAAGAGTATAAAGAATGTGAATACACAGACAAGGTGGGAAGTGAGCAGAGAGAGTTAAGGAAAGGCTAAGGAATCGAGAAGCTTCAGGGGCTGTTCTATTATATGGTCACCTGATAACTAATTTGAAAGGAAACATATTTAGCAAGTCATAGCTGGGTGTAGTGGCATGAGCCCCTAATCACAATGGAGGCAGAGGCAGGCACATCTCTGGGAGTTCAAGGCCAGTCTGTTCTACATGGATTCCAGGACAGCCCAGAGATACACAGAGACCTCTTCAAGGGAAAGGGCACAGTGCAGGCTACTCCTAGCTCCAGAGAGAGAGAGAGAGAGAGAGAGAGAGAGAGAGAGAGAGAGAGAGAGAGAGAGAGAGAGAGGCAGGCAGAGTTCTGTGAGTTGAAAGGTAGCCAGGGATATACAATGAGACCTTGTCACAAAATAAAATACAACAATAAGAAATAAGTCAAATTGCATTTCCAACAAATATTTGTTAAGTTTTACAAAAAGAGAACAGGCAAGACATTCAAAGGAACCAATTAGTGGTGTTAGCAGAAGAAAGGAAAAGCAGATACTCCCCAGCTCTGTCATATTTTACCAACAAGGAGCCCGGAACCTGGTAGACTGTGGGGCTCCTTGACACAGAGAGCAGTTTTCCTCCACCAGGAAGAACAGCACAGAGCTATTCATGTAACAGAGAAGGGATGAGGGGCTGTCTGGGGATTCGTTACCAAAATAGCTAAAGTCTTCACCAACTGACAGATGAGACTTATGGGAAAGAAACAATTCCTGAGACTGTTATCAGAAGTACCAGAAAACAAAAAATTTAAAAAAGTGATTTATTTATTCTTATTTTTAACATGCATTGGCGTTTTGCTGGCATGCACATCTGTGTGACTGTGTCGGATCTCCTGGAACTGAAGTTATAGACAGTTGTGAGCTGCCTTATTGGTGCTGGGAATTAAACCCAGGTTCTCTGAAAGAACAGTCAGTGCTCTTAACCACTGGGCGATCTTTCTTGCCCCCAGAAATAGAGTTAATCAACCAGCATATTAAAATACTGAAGTTTAATTTTAATTATCTACTACAATGTCCCATATATCATTATTTAAAAGAAAACAAACAAATAAACAAACCCAACAAGCCAACATAAAAGAGTTGTGTGTGTGTACGGGTGTTTTGTCTGCATGTGTGTCTGTGTACCATGCCGGGGCCGGCAGGTCAGAAGAGGGCACTGGGTCTCCCAGATCTGGAGCCACAGATGGTTGTGAGCCACTGTGTGGTGCTGGGAATTGGGCATGGGTCTTCTGGAAGAGTAGCCAGCATCTTTTACTGTTGAGCCATCTCTCCTGCCCTAAACAATTTTTCAAATCATGAATTTACTTAGTATTTAATGTGTGTGACCATGATGCATGTGTAGAGGTCAGAATACAACCAGTGAGAATCAGTTCCCTGCCTTCAGTATGTGGGTCCTGGGGACTAAACACTGGTTGCCAGGCTTGGCAGCAAGTGTCCTTTACTACTGCACTGTCTCGCTGGCCTTGCACGTTGCTTTAAGTGAAGACTCCAAGGGCGTCTTCACCATCCCACACACTCAGTGGGCTCCTGAAGGCTATGACTAGAGGAGCAGTAATAGCTCATCTTTGACTTATTGATGAGATTGTCATAATCACTAAAGCAATTGCAGAGAAGAGAAAGCTGGCCCATGTCTTCAGAACTCCAAACAAAGGTCCTATAGCAGCTGGACAGTAAGCAAGTGTGTTCCTTTTGTTTGTTTTTCTTCAAAGGTCATATAGCAGTGATAGCTTAGAAGCAAAAACCAGTTCCTTTTTGGTTTTGGTTTTGCCCTTTAAGAGACAGGGTTTCTCTGTTTAGCCTTGGCTGTCCTAGACTCACTGTGTAGACCAGGCTGGCCTCGAACTCACAGCAATCCGCCTGCCTCTGCCTCCCGAGTGCTGGGACTAACGGCGTGCACCACCATGCTCGGCTCAAAAACCAGTTCTTAATTTCTGCTCATATGAAGTACCTAAAAACCATCCTCCCCTCAAAACCAATGTGCAAACCAAGCCCCAGCTTCCTCGGTGACGCCCTTTCTGCATGCCCACTCTGCGCATCCTCCCGCCGCCCACCCACAGTTCTTGCTATGAAATTTCCTACTACCACACACATCTCTGGGCTGCTTGCTGGCACTGTGTCCTAGGACTCAGTATCTAGCAGAGACTCAGGCAACAGTTTTGTCGGCTGGATAGGACATTTTATCTAGCTGGTGCCCTTTGAATTATTTCACTCTTCTTATCACTCAGTTCTTCCACTGGGGTTGGACCTGGGAACCTGATCCTAAGGGAGGGCCAAGCACAAGGCCATAGAATTCCAATGTGCATATTGAGCAGTTTCTAACAGGACAGAAAAAGACATTTATCCAAGGAAGATGGATGTCTTGGTAGGTTTAGGACATGGTAAAAAAAAAAAAACAACCAGCTGGAATTGGACTGGTGGTTGGTTTGCCTGGCTACCTGTCCTAGGAAGCTTTTCCCTGACAGAGGCAAGGCAAAGTTTCTGAAGAACATACTAGAGCAGAAAGAATCCTCCCAGGGAACTGAGTGGTTGGGGGAGCTGAGAGAGACTCAGGGCAGAAGAGTTCATTTCTGATTTCAAAGAGCAGGAACCACCTAGAGGCACCACACCTGCCGGGAGTCCCATGCCTCTGGAACTCATAGACACAAAGGCTTCACTTACTGACCAGCACAGAAGCAAAGCCACCTTAGCAGACAAGGGTTCTGCATCAGTCTTACCCTGGGAAAACACAGTCCCCAACTTCTCCTGCCTGCTGTCCCTACTGAGATTCCTCCGAGCCAGGTTCTGACATCCCCATTCCTCCAGGATGAGGGACACGGCCATGTCCTCGATCTTCACCATTGCCTGAAAGCATAGGAGATCCCCAGCTCAGCTCCCTGCAACATTACGGACATCCCTACTGGCCAACCCTGAGGTTGAGGTCAGAGCTGCCGGCAGGCCTGTGGACTGCAGGGGCACGGGGGAAGGGCACTAACCCTGAGGGGAGTGGGGCTTTTCTGTGGGCAGCAAGAGCAAGGGGCCTGGGTAAAGCTCAGGAGAGGGGCAGACATGGGTCTCAGGAGGGAAGGGGGGCCCATGGCTCACCTGGGAATCTGCGGTCAATAGTGCAGATGCCATCGCCTGGTCTCTGGGATTCCCCTCGTGATGAGGGGCAGGAACGTGGGTGGCAGGGAAAGCTGAGGAGGAGAAAGGGGCTGTGAGTAAAGTGGCTCTACTCTGAGCCTCCCTCAGTGAAGAGCCCCAGCATTTTCTTCCTACAATAGCAGATTCGCTGTTTGATGGTTAGTGACTAAAAAGATAGCTCCATAGGAAGATAGCAGACAGGAAGCAAGCCTTTGGCTTCCACAAGACCTCTACTCTTATGGAGCTCATAAATGGGTCCTTAAAATCACCAGGTCCAAACTTTCTTTTTTAAAAGAGTTTTTTGCTTATTTATTATGTATACAGTATTTTGCCTGCATGTATGCTTGTATGCCGGAAGAGGCCACCAGATCTCATTATAGATGGTGGTGAGCCACCATGTGGTTGCTGGGAAACGAACTTGGGACCTTTGGAAAAGCAGCCAGTGCTCCTAACCTCTGAGCCATCTCTCCAGCCCCCAGCTGGTCCAAACTTTAAAGTGAGAAAATGAGGCCCCGAAGAGGGTGATGACTGTGCAGTGTCACTCAGTTTAGAACGGTAGGTCCAGCCTGAACCCCAGGTGCCTACTCTCAGCCTTAGGGTCAGTAGCTCAAGTCTGGCTCTTATTTTCTTCTAGTGCAGGAACTGCACCAGGGTATGAGACTTCTCCTTGGCTACCCTTGTGACCAGCACTCTACAGAGCACTGAGAACGACAGGAGGAGAAGGGCCCTTCATATTCTAAGTGCGCTTCTGCCATTTGACCCCTCCTTCCTCCCTCTTAGCTGTTTGATAAAACACACATTGTTCAAATGTGAGGAGACAGGCAAATGTAGACAGGTGGGGGTCAGCACATACAATAAAAGGCAGCCATAAGCCTGCATATGACTACCAACTGTATGTAAAGAGTAACAAGAATAAAAAAAAATTAAACTATAAAATTCAAATTTCTCGTTTTCCTTTCCTTGGCCAAGCGCCATTAGATTTGGAAATGTTACTGGCGGACAGAGGACGGTACCGAGCTGCTAAGGATCACAGAAACAGACCCCTCAACCACTACACCTTGTAGCTGTCACCATCCGTGAGGCAAAATACAGACTAGAACAGGACCCTAATTAGGCCTTCTCAGAGTTAGGAAAGAAGATAGAACAAGACAGGGAGCAAAGTGAGAACAAATCCACGTCTCCATCCCCTCAAGAACAGCTGGTAAATAACAAGCGCTGGCAGTCTCTAAAGCCATGCCCCAGCTCCCTGAAGCAACAACCTGCTGCTTAGCCCGAGTGTCCTCTCCAGCTGACTCTGAATGACCCCGCTGTAACTTCTGCTTGTGGAAGGGAACCGACACAGGTGGAGCTAACCATACAGAGCTGAACATGCCTGCCGCTGTCTTCCAGGATGCCCGAGAGAGAGGGCGCGACTAAGAGCCGAACATGCCTGCCGCTGTCTTCCAGGATGCCCGAGAGAGAGGGCGCGACTAAGAGCCGAACATGCCTGCCGCTGTCTTCCAGGATGCCCGAGAGAGAGGGCGCTACTTTAAGCTCTACCCTCTAATAATCCTCCTCTAAATGATCTCACAAGTAAAGACCCCAGTGAAGGAACATACTTTAACTTCTGTAACAAACTTAAAAAGACAACAGACTGTGTGTGTGTGTCTGTCTCTGTGTGTGCACATGTGAGTGCTCCAGGCGTCCTTGGATGCCAGAAAAAGCCATCAGATCCCCTGAAGTGCCGAGGCAGGAGGACTGTAAATTTGAAGCCAGCCTTGTGCTACATAGCACGACCCTGCCTCAAAACAAACCACCGAGGTTGGAAGTAATGTGCCATTTGTTCTGATGCCCTCCACTCAGAACTCTGCTGGACGTCCGGAATGCACGTTGTTCAACACGTGATGTAATGTTCAGCGAGTACAAGGTGCATAACTCACTTACCTCCTCAGTAAACACTCAGCCTAAGATTTCTCTGTGAGCTATGCTATAGTAATACGCATACCAGCTCTGCAGCGACTTAATGTGCCAGGGCCAGTTGGTACCTACAGGGAACCTTCCCCTTCTCTGAGAAGGCGAGGGGAGAAAGTGGGGAGGGATGTGTGTGTGTGGGGTGGGGTGGGGGTGGGGACTGGGAAGAAAGGAGGAGGGCTGCAATCAGGATGTAAAGTGAATAAATAAATTTAAAAAAAAAAAGGCATATAACCAAACAAGCATGCTCCATTATGGATTAGCTGGTCACAAAGAAAGAAGCCCATCCATTTTGGATCCCTTACTTCCCCACCTTCTCTTAGACAGGAAGGGGCAAGGTCTCATTCAAGGATGACCTTGAAATTCTGAACCCCCCGTCACCACGACCTGAATGCTACAAGTGTGCACCAGGCCTGCCTTTTTGTTTTGCTTTTGAGTCAGGGTCTCACTATGTGGCCACGGCTGACCTGGAACTCTGAGACTTACCTGCTTCTGCCTCCAGAATGCTGGGATTAAAGCAGTGCTGGGGATGGAACCTGGTGCCTCATAGCGACGGGCAAGCACTCTCTACCAACCAAGCCACACCTCTAACCTGAACATTCCCCCCCCTCCACATGAACCCACCTTCTTACCTCGGGATGGCAAGAGGCGAGGCTTCCTAGATGAATGCTTGAAGCGAGACCGGGTAGCTTCGTGATGGTCAAAGCTTGAGGACTCCTGAACTGGATCCAGAGGCACCACGCCCCTGGCAAGCATCTCAGGCCCATGAACTTGACCCGGGACCTGAGGGGGGAAATGGTTTCTGGGTAAAACTTGTGATTGGCCTTGAACTCCTAATCCTCTTGCTCTAGCATCTCAAAAGATAGGATTATAGGCACAAAGTGCTATGCCTGGTGCAGTGAATTGCTTTTAAAAATAGGAATTAGAAATATTAAAGAAAAGCCTCTAAGTATGCCAGTGGATGCTGAAGGGAGGGACTAGCCTCCCCGCTCCCACACGCCTATGGCCAACCACTAAACCCAAAGCCGCACAAATGCCATGCACATGTTCCAGAACTGAACTGTGCTATCCAGCCCCCGGAACTCTTTGAAAGAGCCCAGGAGGCTGTTCCTAAGTCTATGCCTGTCTTACACACAACACCTCGCTTTACCTGCTGCCCCGACAGATCAAGCTCCAAGTCTTCCAGAAGCGTCACGGCCTCCTCCCCGCTGTCGGGCCGGTACTCCTGCAGCCACACCTGCAGCTCTTTGGGCAAAATGGACAGGAACTGCTCCAGCACCAACAGCTCCAGGATCTGCTCCTTCGTGTTGACTTCTGGTCGAAGCCACTGATGGCAAAGTTCTTTTAGTCGATTCAGAGCTTCTCGGGGCCCAAAAGTGTTCTGGTAACAGAACCGCCTGAACCGCTGGCGGCACACCTCGGGGTCGGGTGGCGGCGTCTCCTGCAGGCTGGAGTCCTGCCCCCACATGTGGTCTTCCTCATCTTCTTCCTCTACCTTCACGATGACTATGCCATCCTTCTCCTGCGCAGCGTGCGGGGACAGGCCCGTGGCTTCCCTTGACTCAGCAGTCATCATGCAGGCTGAGGGAGCTGCTGGGGTCCAGCGGGCTCAGGCTGCCCTTTCCGTCCCGGCGATGATCTTCTATCGGTTCCTGCACTACTCCTGAGGTAAAACACAAGACAAAACAAACAAACAAAAAAACCTCATTATAAAAAAGTGACCTGTGAGCAGAGAAAATGGGTGCTTGGGCTCAAAGGCCTGCCGGTCTAGCGTTCTCAGTGAGCTTCTGACTAGTGGAAGACACTGCCTCAAAAAACTGAGGTGGACAGCACCTGAGACCCCTTTGAAAGTTAAAGAGAAGTGAGGGTGGGCTGGGGGGGGGCGGCAGAAGGGGAGGGGAAGGGAAAGGGAGGGAAAGGAGCGTGCTTGTAGGAGTAAGCAGGCAGAGAAGCCTCTAACCCGAGAACTTGAGAGGCAGAGGCAAGAGAATCAGGAATTCAACCTTAGCACAGCCCTAGGCTTGCCTTGGCAGTAGGAAGCTATCTTAAAAACCAACACCGAGGGCTGAGCATGGGGCCGCACGCCTTTAATTTCAACATTCAGGAGGCAGAGGCAGGTGGATCTCTGAGTTCAAGGCCACCCTGGTCTACAGAGCAAGTTCCAGGACAGCCAGGGCTACAGAGTGAACCCCTGACTTGGTAAATTAAGTCACAAAGAGGTCACTTGCTTTAAATGGTGAGGTGTCTTGTTGGGTACCTTACATCCCAAGGGAACCTCGCCTCTCAACTTGCTTGTTCAGTATTGGATCCTGGGATGTCACCTTGCTCACTTGTGCAATATTATGCAAAAATAATGGATTCTTCTGTCTGCCTTCACCTAGTCTTGTCTTCAGAAGAGAGATTGGCAACTTTAAAGACATAAGGAGACTGTAATCAGAGGACTCATGGTGAAAAAACAAAGAAAAAAGTGAAGGGCACGGCTAAAGCTCTGCTGACAGCAAGGTCTCACCCATGCAAAAGGAAAAGCCCCAACGTTGATCTACCCCAAATCAAAAAGCATCAGTGGCTGCGGATATATCTTAGTACCAGGGGCTTGTCCAGTGTGATCGAGGGAGGGCTGAATCCATGGTACCACAAGAGAAAACAAAGTCTGAAAATAATTATACAAGCAGAAGTATGAAGTATTTCTATTGTTATGAAATTCTAACTGCCAAAAAAAAAAAACAACCCCAACTATCAATAACTTTGGAAATCATCTAAATATGTGCATGCTTCTTGAAAAAAATTATTCTTATGTATGAGTGCCTTTATGAGGTTATGCGCAGGTGCCTGAGAGGCCAGAGAGAGCACCTGGTCCACATGTGGGTGTTGGGAACTGAACCTGGGTCCTTTATAAGAGGGTAAGCACTTAAATTTGGAGCCATCTCTGTACAGCATCAACGTGTCCATCTCTAAGAACTTGGAGCTACGGGGCCGGAGAGATGTCTCTGTAGTTAAGAGCACTTGCTGTGCCGTCATGAGGATTGGGGCTTAAATTCTAGCACCAACATCACAAGATGAGTCGTACATACCCGGCGTACACATGAGCAATAGCACACACAAGCAAATAAACCTTTAAAAGACAAACTTGGAACTATTTTCTATTTTCTAACTCATTAAAAAAATCTTCCAAATGAAGGAATTCAATGGAAATGTGTCTTTTATTCATTTATTTTTAACACACACACCCCACACGTGTGCCACAGTGCTTGTGTGGAGGGCACAGGATTACTGTATCATGTGTGTCCTGGGGAGTGCTCAGGTTGTCAGGCGTGGCGGCAAGAATGTTTACCTGCCGAGCCACCTCCCCCGCTTTGAACTGAAGTCTGTAGTAATAACAAGCCCCAACTTTCTGGTTTGTCTGCAAGAACTAGTTAAGATTTTTTTTGGAACCCTTAAATGTTCCACGACACTTTAAATCTTCCATGGCTGGTCTGGTGAGATGGTTCTATGGTTAAAGCTCAAATTGCCAAGCCTGAGGCTATAAGTTCCTTCCCAGGTACTATCGTGGTGGAAAGAAAAAACCTGGAAAGAGACAGCCGGCCTTCATCTCCCAAGTACACCCTCCCGCCCCCTCTGGCAATAAATGTAAAATAAAAAAAGGAATCTTCCATTTGTTAGGGGCACTATGATTGCACTTGCCTCCTCGGTCCCTACCACCATGTTTGCTATAACACACTATCAGAAGTATTCAATAAATACTAGTGGAATTAATTTTTTTTTTTTTAAATCAAGGAAGCCGGGTGATGGTGGCGCACACCTTTAATCCCAGCACTCTGGAGGCAGAGGGAGGTGGATCACTGTGAGTTCGAGGCCAGCCTGGTCTACAAAGGGAGTCCAGGACAGCCAAGGCTATACAGAGAAACCCTGTCTTGAAAAACAAAACAAAACAAAACAACAACAAAAAAAGAGAAAAAGAAAAAAGAAAATCAAGGAAAATGAAAACAGACTTGTGGCAGTTTGAATTTTGGCAACATACTAGCATGCAGAGTGATTCGGAGTTGCTGAGAGGCTGCCACTCTCCCATCTGAACCTACTGGTCTTTGGAAGTATTTTTACTTACACAGCCACCAAAACCAAGTATCCTGGGGCCCAGGATCGCCCAGTGGGCAAAGGGCATCAGGACATTAGGTCTGATGATGGTGGAAAGAACAGATTCCTGCAAGCTATTCTCTGACCTCGGCCTCCACATACTCACCTGCTTGCACATGAATAAAGAAATTGATGGAATTCAGAAACTGAAAAGCCTAACAAAGCAAACCCCATTAGAAACAGACCATCTAACTATTTTACATGAGTTAAATCAAGAGCTTTTTAAGTTAAATTAATTTTTGTGTTATACAAGGCCAGG
The DNA here is from genome assembly GCF_964271855.1 of Acomys minous. NCBI lineage: Eukaryota > Metazoa > Chordata > Mammalia > Rodentia > Muridae > Acomys > Acomys minous. The sequence continues at coordinate 71,231,291 of NC_140498.1, read as the reverse complement.
GGAACCAAACCCAGGGTAGGAAAGAGCTCTACTGCTGAGCTAGATCCCTAGCTCAAGCCAATACTTTTAAATTAGGAAAGCGTTTATAATTATAGGGCTCTCACTTAAAAATACTGATTAGACTTGGTAGACATGGGGGCCATGTACATGTACTAACACAAAAAGTAGTATATTTCAGTGTAATATACAAAACATTGAGACCATAACAGGAATGCAAAGTTTCATAAGTGACTAGGTTTAAACAGTTTTATCTGTGTACTCATACATGCACCTGCCACTGTAAGCTACGGGAAGTCGGAGGGCAGCTTCTGAGACTCTGCTACCACGTGGGAATGGAGGGTTGACCTCGGTCCCCTGGGCTGGCTAGAGGGTTGAACTCAGACCCCCTGCCCCAACTGGCTGGAGGGTTGAACTCGGGGGGCTCCCCAGGGCTGGGTGGCAAGCACCTTTACTTGCTGAGCCACAGCACTAGCTCTCAGCAGCAGTTTTGATCATCTTCCCCATATGCTGCTTTGTTTTCACTTGTTTCAGGTCAGTGATGATTTCTTTCCATCCCGATACACGGGACACACAAAGGTCAGTGTAGCATTGTTTAAGGACGGTTCTGGTTGCCCCCAAATACCATCAACGAATCTCTGACACACACCACTGGAGGGTTTCCACCTTCAGGACACATCCAGCCCTGAATCCTTCCTGTTATTTTTAGTTATATGAAGCCAAGCATGGGGGCCATGACCAGCGGGCATCACTCTTGCTGTGAACAACTCCCACTCCACTTATTAACTCTGCCAGTCAATGTTTTACTCACCCTTCAAGACGTTCATGCCTCCTGATTAGTCTAGTTTAAACAAGAGTGGGGGCTGAACTCTTCACCTGGGGGAGCTGTCCCTGCTTTGTCAGTTCTCCTACCGCTCCCCTTTTGAACAGAGAGGAGCCCAGGGAGATACCCCACTAATATCATCTCACCTGCCCAGGCTTAAATTGACACCTTACCTGCCTGACTTCTCCCTCCTCACATGGTTCTCCAAGAACCAGAGTGAACTGGGTTTTTTGTTTGTTTGTCTTTTGGTTTTTCGAGACAGGGTTTCTCTGTGCTAGCCTTGGCTGTCCTGGACTCTCTTTGTAGACCAGGCTGGCCTTGAACTCACAGTGATCCACCTGCCTCTGCCTCTGCCTCTGCCTCTGGAGTGCTGGGATTAAAAGTGTGCACCACCCCTGGCTTGTGAATTGTTTATTTTTTATTTTTTATTTTTATTTTTATTTTTAGACAGGGTTGTATTACGTAGCTCTAGCTGGCCTCCCACTCACTATGGGGCTGAGGATGACCTTTAACTTCTGATCCTCCTGCCTCCACCTCCTGCGCACGGGGATTACAGGTGTGAGCCATCGTGCCTGGTTGATGCAGGGCTGGGGCTGGAACCCAGGGCTTCATGCATGCTAGGCAAGCGCTCTACCCACTGAGCTACAGCCGCAGCTCCCCGAGTGAAGCAGCCCTTTGTTGGTATTTATTGTCCAATCCAAGCTCAAGGCTGGCCTCTTTGGTTCTCCACCTCTGTTCTCTCCCTACCGGCCCACAATTTACTTGCTACCTTCCTCTGCTTATTTCTCCTAAAACGTTACAGCCTCAGTCAGTGGGCTCCATTTTGTTCCCACTTTCCCGTCAAGCTTCATTTCCCATCACCCTCCTGGACTCCGCAGGGTGAGTCTAAACCCTGCACCCCAGTCATGCTCTGCCCAGCTCTACCTTTTCAAATCCCACTGTACCTGGCAAACATAAGCTGAAGTGCCACTTGCCCATCACTGAGTCACAAGGACATTATAAAAGGAGTGAGAGTCGCAGCCAACGTTTGCGGGTGCCAAATTACACCCTGAGCCCTTCACTAGACCACATACCAATAGTCTTAAGAGGTAGCTATGATTATTATTTTGGTCTGTAATATTAAGCTGCAGTTTACAGACATTAAATGACTTATCTAAGCTCTCAGAGCAAGTAAACGCTAGGCTAGGACCCAAAACTAAACCGTCACATCTCAGGACAAGTTCTTTTTTCTTTTTTTTTTTTACTTTGTTTTCCTTTTTCCAGCATAAGTACGGGATGCCTGTGCATGGAGGCCAGAGGCTGACACTGGCTGTCTTCCTCAATTGCTCTCCACTTTACTGAGGCAGGCTCTCTCTCTCTCTTGACCCCAGAGCTTGCTGACTCAGCTAGGCTAGCCGGCCAGCTTGCTCGGGGGATCCTGTCCCCATTTTCTCAAGGCTGGCATTAGAGGCATGTGGCCCTCACTTAGGTTTTCACATGGCTGCGAGGCATCTAAGCGCAGGCCCTCAGGCTTGTACAACAAACACTTTACCAACTGGGCCATCTCCGCAGGCCCACGTATTATTATCGTAATTACTTTTGCAGTACTGGGGATCAAATATGGGTTAATGCTCGACTTTTAAGCTAAAACCCCCACACAAGAGTCCTTTTAAGAAAAATGCATGACAGAAGGATCAAAAGTTCAAGATCTGTTTGGATTTCAAAGTGAGTTCAAAGCCAGCCTGGACAACTAATTGAGACCCTGTCTCACATGAAAACACGAGCCACGTGTGGCTGCACTTGGGAAAGAGGCAGGAAAATGAGGCGCTCACTGCCATCCTAGGCTAGACAGGACGTCCAAAAAGCCTAAACAAAACAAAACAAACACCACCAACAAAACACCCCAAACATCAACAAAAAATACAAAATACAAAAAGGGCCAGGGATGCATTTAGTGGCAGGATGCTTGATCTGAGGCCCTGGGTTAGGTCAAACAATGCCTGACTGAACTTACCATGTTACTACTTTCCTCCCGAGTTCAATGTTTCTTCAAATTAAACAAATTAACTTATGAAACTCAGAAAAAAGTTTCTGACGTGCAGTAGGCACTGGGGAATTTTACTTTTTAAAATGAACTTGAGTGTCATAGCTGTGTGGCAGTGCGTTTGCCCAGCATACATAAGGCCCTAGGTTTAACCTCAGTACATACAACAAGACAGAAAACACGAACAACCCAAATGTGGTACAGCATGCCTGCATTCCCTGCATGTCAGAGGTGGAGGCAGGGGATCTAAAGTGCAGGCCAGCCTTGGCTACATGGTGAACCAGGGGCTACACAGAGGCTGCTTGAGAACTGGTCAGAGAAGAAAACAAACAAACAAACAAACAAACAAACAAAAGTTAAAAAGTAAACCCAAGAGATGAAATTGTACATTACAATTTTCAGCCTGCTTAAAAGATTAGCCGTGGAAGAAATCCTGCAACAGCAAAGGCAGCCTGGGCTGGAACAAATGAATTATGCCCCCCACAAATAAGTCACACATCCCCGAGTGCTCGCCAGTATGCTTATTAGCAATGGGGACAGGGACAGAGGAGCAGAGGCAGAGAACCACTTTTGGGCCTCCTCTGAGATGAAACGCATTCTGACGTATCACCGCCTTTACAGAAGACGTTTGCCATGCAACCAGACCCCACCAAGAAAAACCAAAATAACTTTCAAACAAGACAAGACTCAGGGCTCCAAGCTTGGTTTATTTCAAAGGCTGTTTTCTCAAGGTTCAGTATTTCTTCTTTGGCACAGTCTTACAAGTTTAAATAAATGATCCTCTACCCCTCCCCCCCTTCAACATCGAAAATAAAATGCTTTATAGTATGTAAAAGATAGCTAATGGCCAAGAATGGCGACAAGTGCCTGTAATCCTAGCACTCTGGAGGCAGTGGCTGGAATTCCAAGGTCAGCAAGGACTAGAGAGACCCCCCTCCCTTTTTAAAAAAGGATACCTAAAGAATATTAACACCACTGCAGAATGAAAAGCTAAGATTTAAGATTTAGGTCACTGGCCTGGTTGTATTTAAATATACTATGAGCCACTTGAAATTTTTCCAAAAGCAGAGACTAAGTAGAGAATCAACAAAACATAACAGTACTGAGTTGCAGGCATTGCTGTAATTTAAGAAAGATGAAAATGAGGCCAGCCTGGTCTACAAAGGGAGTCCAGGACAGCCAAGGCTAACACAGAGAGACCCTGTCCCAAAGAGAAAAACAAACAAACGAACAAAAAGAAGGAAAGGAAGGCGAAACTGAGTAAAATAATGAGTAAGAGTCTTGTGTAGTAATTCAAAGAGAACACAAACCTGAACAAAACATCTGGATAGCCGGGCGTGGTGGCGCACGCCTGTAATCCCAGCACTTGGGAGGCAGAGGCAGGTGGATCGCTGTGAGTTCGAGGCCAGCCTTGTCTACAAAGTGAGTCCAGGACAGCCAAGGCTACACAGAGAAACCCTGTCTCGAAAAACAAAAAACAAAAAACAAACAAACAAACAAACAAAAAAACCAAAAAAAAAAATCTGGATAAATCTTCACCAGAGATCCCTTGTAAGACAGCTATTTTCCCACATTTGGCCGGCTTTTCACTTGTTGATGTGGTTACAATGAATTCTTCACAATTCACCAAGAATTTATTGACTGCCTCCAATCCGCCCAGCACTGCCCTGCACAATAAATGCTTTCTTTGGTCCCAGGCCATAGAACAGCCACTCTCTAAGTCAAAGTAAGTAAGTAAGTGTGCGTGTGCGTGCGCGTGTGTGAGTGGGGGGGTGCACCCACGCGTGCAAGGAAAAGAGGGGAAGGAAGGGGGAGTGTCAAGCTAAAGGAGCTTCCCCCCTTTCTTCTTCTTCTTCTTCTTCTTCTTCTTCTTCTTCTTCTTCTTCTTCTTTTTTAGTTACAATAACTAACTCCACTCATTTCAAATTTGGAAAAGCCTTTTTTGAGCAAAGGCAGTTGGTAAAACTGACAGTTGGCAAATGTCTCACTCAAGGTCATTAAGCCGATCAGCCTCCTACTGGCCCAGTGTGATTTCCCACAGATACCCTTCACGTCTCACACACTCCAATCAAGCAACGTGAACTAAAAAAAAACTTCATCACTAATCTTCAAGACAGCACCTTAAAAAAAAAAAAAAAAAAAAAAAAAAAAAAAGCTTGACCCGGCAAGAGGTTTTTGAAGCATTCCGTCCGTAAAGCTGACAGCCGGCTGCTAAATCTCTACTAGATCTTTAACCCCTGTCAAGCTGCTAGCGCGTTCGCTCAGTGTCGGGAGGTGGTGAGAGAGAAAAGCAGGTGATCTGGAAACGTCTGCGGAATCTCAAAGCATGTGCAGAGAGCTCAAGGTCTTCCGCATCTTTCGCCCTAGGATCCTCAAGGACCGAGGACCGGGGTGGGACAGGGAAGTGATGGACAGTAATAAAACGAAAACTACACAAGACACTTTGCTCTGCAATCACAGCAAATGGCGACGGAGGGAGAAGAAGAAGAAGAAGAAGAAGAAGCCAGACACAGGGATCAAGTCCACTCGTGATCTCCTCCTCAGAAACGTCACACGAGGATGATGACACGAAAAGGTTTCCCCCCACTGACCCCAGGGATGCAAGCAAGCACAGCCCCGGACCCAGCAGGGTTCCTTTCCAAGCCCCCCGGGTGGTCACACGGCCCACCCTCGCGGCCCGCCCGTCCTCGCGAGAGTCCGCCATGAGACTCACCGTGAGTCTCCGGAGCGACCTGGGGACGCGGGGCGACCAAGCACGGCTCAACCCAGCCGAAGGGCACTGCACACCGACCTAGGCCCTCCCAACGCCTCGCCACAGACACAATGAGTCACAAAGACCGGAAGTAGGTCAGCTCCTCACCTTCCGGGACCGCGCTGAGCTTCCGGGTTCTCTCTAGGAACTCGGGAGGACTTTGCATCTCAGTTTCCGAAACTCGTTCTCTGCGTCTCCCCTACCCCTACCCCTCACCCCAAGGCCCTTCAGTTCCAGAGGTGACAGATAGAGGTGACGTGATCCTGTTCAGGGCGTTCAGTTTTTCCTGATGCAGTGTCTTCAGCTCTATATTTGTTACTTTCTCCCCGTCTTTTCCATCTGGGGCAGTAATTACAGTTATTATGAAGCAATAATAATAATAATAGTAATTGTATGTCTGTGACAGAAGAGCCGAAGCAAGGGTGTAGACAGAGGAAGATCAAAGCGAAGCCAGGGGTGGCTGGTATCACGAATCAGCTCTGGTGAGGCGTGCCAACTGAGAGCATGGTGTTTTCAAATATTTTGGCCCGTGGGCAAAAGGCTATCTATAGATAGACAAGCTACTTACACTGGTTCTGAGCTTTGCTGTTAACAGCAGTTTACAAGGATTTTTTTCCCCCCAGAGAAATCACAGACACTTTTACCTTCAAGGTGTTTTCTGAAACAACGGTTACCGCCTTCATCTCTTTGCCTTGTGGCAATACAAAAAAATAAGGCTCCACCTAATGTAGGGCTCTGTATTCCAAAACAAGTCAGCAAGAGAGTGACAGTACCCAGGAGTTTGACAGCTACTGCTACTGCTTGGGAGAGGTAACTTTATTTTTAAAAATACATCAAGAGTAAAAAAAAAAAAAAAAAAAAAAGCAATTGTAATATTGCTAATGGGAAATTTCACCCAATAGGAAGCCAGCCATTTACCCGGAGAAGTAGGAGAAACCCTTATTCACACCCAGACAAGCTTTGAAGAGTCCATTCCCCTCGACAGTTTCTTACAGCTTTTTGTAGGCTAGGCAGCAGGCTTGTCATCCTTGTCTCTGTGACAATCTGAGGGCGGCCTCAGAGTCCCTTACTAATTAGAAGGGCTGTAGCTGGGCATGCCTACAGGAATAGATGGGTATGTGGGTAGGTAATAACGTGTAAGCACTTGACAGGTAGCGATGACGTGTATAGGCATTTGAAAACAACAACACATTTTGGCTGGCCAAAGAGTTTTTCTCTTAGCAAACAGAACTGGTGTCTGTAGAGTGACCTTTGTCTGCTGTGACAAACTTCCTTTCAGGTGGTTTCTGGCAAATGTTTGTTTTTCCCAGGCAAGAAGTAGGGGCTATTTACCCCTCCCCCCAAACAAATAGAACTTCTAAATAAAACTCTAGCTCTCTTATAGCTTTTAGGCTATTTTTTCTTTCTTTCTTTCTTTCTTTCTTTCTTTCTTTCTTTCTTTCTTTCTTTCTTTCTTTCTTTCTAGACAAGGGTTGTCTGTGTAGCCCTGTCTGTTAAGGACTCACTCTGTAGACCAGGCTGGCCTCAAACTCACAGAGATCCACCTGCCTCTGCCTCCAGGGTGCTGGGATTAAAGGGATAAGATTTTCATTGAGCCACCGTAGCATACTGTTGGGTGCGTATTTGTAATCACTTCTTATCAGTGTCATTAAAGGAAATAGCAAAATGGAGAAAAATAATGACCTGAAATCCTTCCAAGTTAATACAACTGCAATGAACTGAAAAATCACTTTACATTTATTTTATGTGCATCAGTGTTTTGCTGGTATGCACATACGCGTGCGTACCATGAGCATCCCTGGTACCCATGGGGATCAGAAGAAGGAATCTAGATCCCCTCGAACAGGAGTTACAGGTGGTTGTGAGCCACCATATGGAACCAAGCCCAGGTCCTCTGTACAAGTGCTGGTTTAACCATGGAACCTTCTCTCCAGCCCAGTACGTTGAATTTTGTGAAGGTTTTGCTATATAACCCAGGCTTGCCTGAACCTCAGCTTCACATCGATGTTGCCCTAATTCCGTTATGATCTTTCATATTTATTCAGAAACCAAGTGCTATTTTTTTTTGTAAACTTAAAGAGACCTCCTTGTCCTAGTGATGCTACTTGTCCGTATCACCTTTCCCCAGTGCTCATTTCTCTCAGTGGCAGGCACTTGAATGTGAGCAGATGACGTTTAGTCTTGTTTCCTTTAGGGTATCATCTTAGGGTTTCTTTCTTTACTTTTTCTTTTTCTTTTTCTTTTCTTTTTTTCCTCTTCGTTTTCTTTTTCTTTTCTTTTCTTTTTTTTTTTTTGAGACAAGGTCTCTCTGTATTAGCCCTGGCTGTCCTGGACTCGCTTTGTAGACCAGGCTGGCCTCGAACTCACAGCGATCCGCCTGCCTCTGCCTCCCATGTGCTGGGATTAAAGGCCTGCGCCACCACCGCCTGGCTCTTAGTTAGGGTTTCTATTGCTGTGATAAAACACCATGACCAAAAAGCAGTTGGGGAGGAAAGGGTTTATTTGGTTTCCTCATCCCTGTACATCATTGAAGGAAGCCAGGACAGGAAGTCACACAGGGCAGGTTCCTGGAGGCTGGGGCTGATGCGGAAGCCGTGGACCGGTGCTGCTTACTGGCTTGCTTCTCTTGGCTTGTTCAGTCTTTCTCACGGAGGCTAGGAGCAGGGATGGAAACACCCACGATGGGCTGGGCCCGCCACCAGCAATCACTAATTAAGTAACTGCCTTAAAGCTGGACCTTATGGAGGCATTTTCTCGACTGAGGTTCCCTTCTTTCAGATGACTCTAGTTTGTGCGTCAAGTTGATGTAAAACTAGCACAGGTTAAAAAAAACAAAAAACCAAAACTGGCACAGGTATCATGAGTGAACCTCTAAGTGCGATCGAATATTGGGTCATAGAGCACCTAGCAGGTGTGTGTGTGTGTGTGTGTGTGTGTGTGTGTGTGTGTGTGTAAATGTGCATCACAGGCTTCAAATGTATATACATGTGTCTGTGGAGACCAGAAGAAGGCGTCAGATCCCCGACACTTACAGGGAGCTAGAGTTACAAGTAATTGTGAGCCTCAGCAAGTGTGCTAGACACAAATTGTAGTACTTTGTAGGAGCAACAATGGCTCTTAACTGTTGAGCTGTTTCTCCAGTTCTCTCTGTTGGTCTCTCTCTCTGTCTGTTGCTCTCTGTGTGTCGCCCCTTACTACACTCCGACAATGTAGCCCTGATGGGCCTGAAGCTTTATGATTTTTTTTTTGCTTTAATCTCTGGAGTATTTGTCATCATAGGCTTCAGATTATAGGGTATAGATTCCAGCACTCATGTCTGTGGCTTGCAATTGCCTGTAACTCCAGCTCCAGGGGATCTAATGCCCTCTTCTGGTCTCTGAGGAAATCTGCATGTATGGGGTATACGCAACCACAGACACACAGACACACAGACACACACACTCACTCACACTTTAAAAATGAGAGACAGAGAGATATCTATAAAATGAGGAAAGAGCACTTGTGTATCTGTGTTTTCCAGAGACGATTGGCATATGGGTCAGCAAACTGAGAAGGACCTAGCCTGAACAGTTGTGGTGCTGTCCAGTAGGCTGGAGGTCCAGAGGGAACAAAAGTGGAAGGAGGAGAAAACTCACACTCATGTGCAAGCATAATAATAATAATAATAATAATAATAATAATAATAATAATAATAATAATAATAATAACAACAACAACAACGGAAGGAGGAGAAAACTCAATCATGTGCAAGCTTAATAATAACAACAACAACAATATAATAATAATAACAACAATAATAAAAATTCTCTTCCTCCTCCTCTTTGTCCTTCCCTTCGTCCATCCATGTCGTCTGTGTGTGTGTGTGTGTGTGTGTGTGCGCGTGTGTGTGTATGTGTGTGCGGTGCATTTATATGTGTGAGTGTAGGTGCATTATGTGGTGGGGTGGTCAGAGGACAACTTCAGGTGTCCATCATGGCCTTCAACTCTATTTGAGGTTCGGTCTTTTGCTTTCCTCTTCCTCCTCCCCCTCATCTTCTTCTTTTGGTTTTTCGAGACTGGGGACTGGGTTTCTCTGTGCAGCTCTGGCTGTCCTGGAGCTCACTCTATAGACCAGGCTGGCCTCGAACTCAGAGATCCGCCTGCCTCTGCCTTTCAGGGCTATGGGTTTAAAAGCGTGCATCACCACTGTCTGGCTAAGGCAGGTAGATTTTTAAAAAAATATTATTTATTATTGTTGTTGTTGTAGACGGCGAGTGTGGTGGTGGTGTGTGTATGTGATGTGTACAGGTGCAGGTGTGTGGTGGCCAGAGGACAGTCCTCCCACTGTAAGTTCCAGGACTGAACTCAGGTCACTGTCAGGCTTGTGTAGCAAATACCTTCATCTGCCGAGCCATCTTGCCAGCTCAGCAAATTAAAATTTGGATTTAAAAACTCACATCCCTCCCTACTGAGGAGAGTCTCGCCATCTGTACCGTGGCTGTGTAGTTTGAAGACGGGGTGTTTTTCCTCATAGAGTTCTACCCTCCTGGCCATCAGAGCTGCTCTGGAAAGTAAATTCCTCATTCAAACCAGGCGACGACCCTCGTGACCATTAATCCGAGTCACCTTGAAGTCTGTTGAATGACTATTTGTTCATGGAATTGAAGAAGTGTTTCCCCCCCTGCTTTTGGAGGCAGATGTAGCCATAGTGAGAAAATAAATCTAAGAGAGAAAGGAGGCGAGGCTGGAGAGACGGCTCAGTGGTTACCCAGGTTCAAGTCCCAGCACCCACATGGCAGCTCACAGCTGTCTGTAACTCCAGTTCCAAGGGATCTGACACCCTCACCCCCAAACCAATGCACATAAAATAAAAATTAAATAAATTATTAAAAAAAGAGAGAGAGAAAAAAAAAGGGGGGGGGTTGGTGACACTCAGTTGCTCCTTCCTCTAGTGTTACAGTCACCTCTGCCCCTTCCGGCTGTGTGCGTTAGTGAGGTCGCGTTTCTCTGAAGCTTGATTTGACTCCTGGTCTGTCCTTTCTTGGTTAATCTCCATTGTCATCTTCGTAGTCTTGACCAATGCTCTTGGGGATGAGTAAAGTTTACCTGAGGGTGCTGGACCTCAAACTGCTGAGGCAGGAGGATTGTTAAATTCAAAGTGTGCCTTTGCCGAAGAGTGAGTTCAAGGGCAGTTTGGGAGACTTGGGGGAGACCCTACCCCAAAGCATGAAGAGATGGCTCAGCAGTTAAGAGCACACACTGCTCTTGCAGAGGATTGGGGTGCAGGTCCTACCACCCACATCTGGGTAGCTCATGACCACCTGTAACTCCAGGTCCAGGGGATCCCAAACCCTCTTCTGACCTCTTTGGGCACCTGTACTCATGTGCATATACCACACACAGACGTACCTGCGTACATGTACCTGAAAATAAAAGCAAATCTTAGGGAAAAAAAAAATAGAGAGCTGATGTCATAACATCAGCTTTTAACTTGGCTTGATCCCGTGTCACCTGGGAAGAAGGAATCTGACTGAGGAACTGGGGTAATGTCTGGGGAACACTATTTTTATTGATGTGGGCGGACTCATCCCACTGTGGTGGTGCTGTCTCTGGGCGGGTGGGCCTGGGCTGTGTAAGAAAGGAGGCTGAGCAAGCCAGGAAGCAGTATTCTTCTGTTAGCTTCTGCTTCCAGCTTCTGCCCTGAGTTCCTGCTTCTCTGTGCCTTTATGTATACAAGCTAAAGCAAGCCCTTTCCTTCCCAAGTTGCTTTTGGCCACTGTCTTATTACAATAGCAGAAAAGGGCATTAGGGCAGCTGGAGATAGAGTTGAGTCATTGAGGGCCAAGGTCCAACCTCCACCCCCACCCCCACCACCTCCACCTCCTCCTCCTCCTCCACCTCCTCCTCCTCCTCCTTCACCACCACCTCCACCACCTCCACCACCTCCACCACCTCCACCACCTCCACCACCTCCATCACCTCCACCACCTCCACCACCTCCACCACCTCCACCACCTCCACCACCTCCACTACCTCCGCCATCACCTCCACCACCCTCACCTCCGCCCCCACCACCAATCCATTACTACCCGGTAAGGACATTTCCAGAGACCAAGAAAGCTCTGACTTCTAATGAGACCAAGAGGGATTTGACTTAATTAATGGACAATCCACTGATAGATAATTATCAACCAACAATTTAATTGTTAATTAACCACATCAATGTATTAGTATTATAACAATATTTATCCTTTATTACGATAATTAGTTTTGCTTACTCACCTTAGCTGCTCAAGAAGACACTGGAGCTTATATCTATCTATATGTGAGAAGAAAGACAACGTTCCTGGGCCAGTGAGATGGCTTTACAAGTCAGAGCACTTGATGTTAAGTCTGATGACCTGAGATTGATGTCAGCAACCCATGGGGAAAGGAAAGAACCAACTCCTGTACGCTCTCCTCTGACTTTACACTCATCCCGTGGCATGTCTGCACCCCTCCCCCAAATAAGTAAATATACACACAAAAAATTAAAAAGAGACAATGATCCTATATATACCCACGTGAGATGTGAGATGATTTCATACTGATGTTTTGAGAAAAGCATGGAGAAACAAGTTTGCACTCACTACGCTATTCCAGCTTGTCCTCTGTCTACACACACACACACACACACACACACACACACACACACACACACACACCAACACACACAACATACAAACACAGGAAAAACAATAAAAAAGGAACACCATGGCACAATCCACAGAGTTCCCGTGGAATTCTGCCTTTTACATATGCATAATATCCTCATTTAGGAATTTGAGATTGTCATGGGGCTTTGCCTCTATGTTCTTCATGCGGGCACTGGAATCCTTCCTCTACGGCTGACTGTGGTTTGTTTTTGTTTTTGTTTTTGTTTGAGACGGGGTTTCTCTGTGTAGCCCTGGCTGACCTGGACTCACTTTGTAGACCAGGCTGGCCTCGAACTCAAAGCAGTCCACCTGCCTCTGCCTCCGAGTGCTGAGATGAAAGGCGTGCGGCACCACACTGGGCTCTCCTATTTTATTTAAAATTGTATTTTATTGATAGATTGGAGGCAAGATCTAGCTGTGTCGTCCAGCCTGGTCTTGAACTCACTATGGGGCCACGCACGAGCCTCTTGCCTTTAATCCCGGAGGTCTGGGATCACAGGCATGTGTGACTGTGTTCAGCCCACCTCACCATTCTTTGTCTTTCTTTTTTGCTACAGAGCCCCCACGTAGTTCCCTCACACCCTGAACTCTTCTCTATGAAGCCAAGAATGTTCTTGAACTTCTTATCTTCCTTCCTCCATTTTTTTTTTCTTTCCTTTGGTTTTTCCAGACAGGGTTTCTCTTTGTAACAGCCCTGGCTGTCCTAGAACTTGCTCTGTAGACCAGGCTGGTCTCAAAGTCACAGAGACCCACCTGCCTCTGCCTCCCAAGTGCTGGGGCTAAAAGTGTGCACCACCACCGCCTCGGCTGCTTCCTCCGTTTTTTTAAGAGCTAGGCCTACATGTGTATGCAATCACACAGGGCCAACATCCATCTTCCCCCTCCCCCACCTCCTCCTCCTTCTCTTCCTTGAGACAGGGTCTCACGAAGCCCAGGTGGGCATCAAGTTTGCTATTCAGCTATTCAGGGTGTGTCTGAACCTCTTAGTCTCCTGCCTCCACTTCTCAAGGGCTAGAGTTAGTTAGAAGCGTATACCACCATGCCCTGACATCACATCACCATTGTATTCAGTGTGTGTGTGTGTGTGTGTGTGTGTGTGTGTGTGTGTGTGATGTATGCAAGGTTGTGGATATGTGTGTCAAGGTCAGAGGACAAACTGGGGTGTCAGTCCTCCCCCTTCCCTCTTGTTTGAGATAGGCTCTCATTGCTGCTGCATACAGGGGGCTAGCTGACCTTTGACCTTCTGGGAGTTCTAGACCTCCTAGGTGGGGTCTGCGGATGCCAATTCAGGTCCTTCACATTTGTGAGGCAGGCAAGTGACTGACCTAGGGCGCCATCTCTCTAGTCCCCATTCTGTAAGCACACAAGAGCGAGTGAGACGCCCTACACATCTGAATATCCTTACCTCTTAGCACGAATTAGTGAGGAAACTGAAAGGGAAAATTTTTAATTAGCATTAAAGCAACCAGAACAGCAGAGCTCTCTAACTCATAAGTGCAGGTCGACAGGTATGCTAGGCCACAGTCCCAGATGATAAGTCACAAAGAATGCGGAGATAGGAGACAAAGGCCTACTGAGTGTTCCAGGGACCGGCTGGCCATAAAAGATAGGGAGGCTACACAAGGACAAATTCCTGAGAGAAGCAGGTACCGGACATGATCAAGTGAGTAATGAGCCAAGACCCCTCATCTAATTTTATGGTGTTTGCTTAATCCTCTTTGAGGCCTGCACACAATGTTCCAGGTTTGAGTTTAACCAGATGTGTTGTCAGCTCAGATAAAACATCTACCCTCGGGTTTCAAGAAAAACAGGAACCAAGGACTGTTTCCATATGATTAAGTCTGAGCTTACCCCAGATCTGCCTACGCAATTTGCTGATGTTCAAATGTTTGAAACAACCAATTGTGTGTGGCCGTGCCAAAACTTCCCACTCCCCCCCAACCCTTG
>NC_140498.1:70397075-70539575 GCF_964271855.1 Acomys minous | reverse complement strand
ACAGATCCTGGGTGACAAGCAGGACCTTGGACCACCTTGAAGGAGCCTCCCTGGGAAGTCTGCACACAGTGCGCATGACGGCTTCCCCATGGCTATGCAAAGCCCCATTTCCCCGCCTCTTCTCCACCTCTGTCCTCTAGCTGTTCCCAGAGACCCCTAAGGCTACATGCCATCAGGACAGAACTGCACTAAACTGGGGTGGCGTGAGAACCTCGTCTCACACACACACACACACACACACACACACACACACACACACACACTTCCCACGGCTTCCCTTCTCTCTAAGGCAGGACAACCATCAGTGTGGGGAAAGGTTTCCACAGAGCGGAGACGCTGCTCTTCGAGCCAGCAGATGCAGGAGGACGCACGCATGCACACAGCGGGATGCTGCCCCAGTGCCCCGTTGTGAGCCCCACACATCTGCAACACAGGCTCCCAGGATGGTCTAGGTTTTGACCTGGCTTTTATGGGCTTTAATATGTAGAATAAATGTTTGGTCCCAGGCTTGTAGTTTGCACAACTAATTACCTAAGTGTCCTCAAGACAAGATAGGGGGCTTTTCCTTGTTAGCCTCGAATCAAAAAAAGGAAGAGCAAGGCAGGAAAGTGGCTCGGTTGAGAGAGTGCAGGAAGCCGTGGGTTCTAACCCCAGCACTGGGCATGGTGGTTCACACCTGCAGCACTGACTCTGAAGAGGTAGAAACAGGAAGCCCAAGAGTTCAAGGTCATCCTGGGCTACACAGAAAGTTTCTGAAACCTTGTCTCAGAAAAAAAAAAAAATTAAAGTAGGTAGCTGGAGCAGCAGACTGCAGAGGGCTGTGTGGCTCTCCACAACAGGTGTGTTTATCGGTGTCTAAATCAGATGTGGGGTGTGTGTGTGTGCGTGCACCTGTCTCTCAGAATTTATAAGCATGTATGCAATACGTACATGCATGTGCCTATGCTTCTGTGTGTGATGACTGAGCTGGCGATATTGAGATGAGTATATGTCAAGGCAGAGAACGCACCACCAAAGGGCCTAGCTGACCTCTCCCTGAGAGTGTGCAGAGACCACACACACACAGCAGGAGTCCTGTGCTGAGTGTGTGCAGAAACCATCCCCACACAGCAGGAGTCTTATGCCGAGGGTGCGAGCTGGTGCAGATAGGATCAGCCTCAGCTGGGGTGTCCCTCAGAGGGGACAGGAGTGCCATTAGGGGTGCCCTATGGAGACACCAGTTCTGGCGGGGATCCGAGCGTCTCTAGGCAGCCTGCCCGGCCCAGGGGTGGGGGTATCTTGTTCTGTCTTATCCCAAGCTCCAGTGGGCTCAAGTATTTACCAGCCACCACAGCAGGACCTCAGTGACCATCCCCGCTCCATCCTCAAGGGGCCCTTCTGCCCACTCAGGAAGGCCCAGGCCACTCCCTCAGGGTCTGGCTGTCACGTCAGGTGAAAGTTGCCATTCACAGGCACTAGCTCATTCATCCATCCACTTCACTCCTGGAATTGGAGAGGTTCCCTGGTGGCTAGCCAGACTCAGACTGACGCCCAGCTGCTCCACCGCCAAACAGGACATCTCAATCTCCTCAGCCTCCAATCTTTCCTTTCCCAAGTAAGGCAGCAATGGAAACCTAGCACAGTCCACGCATGCTCAGTCACGAGCCCTCTAGGGCTGGGCATGAACCCCTGGCCTAGGAAATGAGCTCCTAAGCTGGGCACCATGCCATTCTCCACTCAGAACTCCTAAAGAGAATTAGCTGAGAGAAGGAATTGCCTGAGGCTGGTCTTGGCCCAGGGCCCAATTCAGGTCAATCACTCCGTTCTTCACGGAGGCGCGCACTCCGCTCACTGTTCCTGCTTCCTCTCTGTGGCTGTGCTAAAAAGCACTCCAACCAAAATCGAACTTCGGGGAGGAAAGGGTTCAGTTCATCTTGAACTCCCAGGTTACCATCCTTCCGTTGAAGGACAGCAGAGCAGGAACTCACGGCAGGAACCTGAAGACAGGCCTGCTTGCTTTTCTGCACCGCATTATCCCTGACCAGGAAACTTCCTCACGCCTAAGGAAGCACAGAGGATGCTGCTTGAGAGCTGTGTCTCTGGCTCACCACCCCCCACCACCAACACAAGTGTAATTAGCTTTCCTGTACAGCCAAGGCCTACAAGCCTAGGGACAGCGCCTCCCACAGTGGGCTGAACCTTCCTCCCTCAATTAATAATCAAGATACTCCCCATCTCCGTCCCCTCCCTACACACACACAGACATGCCTACAGGCCAATTTGGTCTAGGTAATCCCTCAACAGAGGCTTTTCTCTCAAATTACTCTAGGCTGTGTCAAGCCCACAATTAAAGCTAACTAGGGCACCCCTAAAAGTATCCGCTGCACGCCAGAGAAGGCAGGAGGCTAGATGTGCCCCTAATGAGCTATTTACTACTAATGCCTTCTACCTGCCAAGACACTCGTGGAATTAAACCCCACGCTCAAATGTGGCATGGGGAGGTGAGCTTTCCAAGCCAGCAGGATGGTGGAGATCCAATTAAGTTGTGCATTTTAATTCTCTCCCCTGCTGCTCAGTGCTGGGGATGGGGAGGAGCCTGCACAGCTTTGTGCTGTTTATCTACAGAGCACAGAGGCCGGAGCTGGCATGCTGCTGGCAAGCAGAGCAGCAGTGCCAGAGTGGAGGCAGAAGGCATGACATTAAAAAAAAATGAGCATTTTGAAAAGGTTGACAGAAATTTCTGGAATAATGAGATTAGCTTGTGGGGAGGGGAAAAAAAAAAAGGAAAGAAAGACGAAAAATCGATTGTGTTGAAGGTCCTGTTACAAACAGACCCAGCTCAAGGAAGGTCTCTGGTCACCTGCTGTGGTCAGAGCTGGGGTCCAGTGACTCCGTGGGACACCAGTCCTGGCTGGTCATTCCAGGAGGTCATCAAGGAAAACAGCCGGGATCCCGGGAATCCAAATGTACAGAATGTTCTCCGGCCTCCTGCTCTAATCAGCATTGTTTGCCTGCAAAGTCAGTATTCAGGGTGTGTGAGGCTGGGCACTGGGATGGAGTCGGCTGAAAACCCTGGAGTGGACACACAAGTGCTGGGGGTGGGGGGTGGGGGGCGGCTGCTGGCAAGCAGGAGAGGGCTTTGGGCCCTTCACCCGCTGCGGAGACTCTCCACAGAGGGAGCTGTGGGTAGAGACGCGTCTTCCTGGTACTCTAAAGTGATTCTCAAATGGACTTGGAGACATGGATGACTTGTTTGAGAGGGGGCAGTAGGAGGAGAGGGGAACAGGAGGGAGGGGAGGGAAGGGGAGGGAAGAGGAAAGGAGAGGAGAGCAGAGGAGGGGAGGGGAGGAGAGAGGAAGGAGGGGAGGGGAGGGGAGGGGGGAGGGAAAGCAGGGGAGAGGAGGGGAGGGGAGAGGAGGGGGGAGGGGAAGGAGGGGAGAGGAGGGGGGAGGGGAAGAAGGGGAGGGGAGAGGAGAAGAAGGGAGGGGAGGGGAGAAGAAGGGAGGGGAGGGGAGGGGAGGGGAGGGGACAGGACAGGACAGGAGAGGATCCTCCTAAGAAGCAGATGGTTTCTTTCAGAAGAAAGGCAGTGTGGGTTGCTGAGCTTTCTCCAAGGTTGCTCTCATTCCTGTCCTCAGGGCCTCTGGGATGCAAATGTGCTGGCTACTAGTTTTAGGTCAACTTGACTCAATCTATCATTTTTTTCTGAAGGGAGGGAACTTCAACTGCTAAAATGCCTCCAGAAGATCCTGCCATAGGTAAGCCTGTAAGGGATGTTCTTAATTTGTGATTGATGGGGTAGGGTCCAGGCCACTGTGGGTTGTGCCATCCTGGGCTGGGTTCTATAAAGAAAGCAGGCTGAGC
Source organism: Acomys minous (assembly GCF_964271855.1). NCBI lineage: Eukaryota > Metazoa > Chordata > Mammalia > Rodentia > Muridae > Acomys > Acomys minous. Next base: position 70,535,732 of record NC_140498.1, on the reverse strand, counting down.
AAGCCATGACGAGCAAGGCAGTAAGCAGCACCCCTCTGTGGCCGCTGCATCAGCTCCTGCCTCCATGTTCCTGCTCTGTTTGAGATCCTGTCCTGACCTCCTTCAGTGATGGACTAGATTATGGAAGTGCATATAAGCCAAAAAAAAAAATAAAATAAAAAATTTTTTTTCTTCCCAATTTGCTTTTGGCCATGGTGCTTCATCACAGCAATAGAAATGCTAACTAGGACAAAGCCCGTGTCCCAGACTGTCAGTGGAATCCCAGAGCCCTGAGCAAAGCCCACACTGGATTCTCCAAGTACTTATAGCAGCATCACAGGGTGGACCTTCTAAAGCAGTGTTTCTCAACCTTCCTAAAGCAGTGACCGTTTAATACAGTTCCTCATGTTGTGGTGGTTCTCCATGCCCCCCCCCCCCGCCGCCGCCCACATAAAAATTATTCTCTTTCTTCTTCATAATTGTAATTTTGCTACTGTTATGGATTATAATGTAAATATCTGATATACACTATACCTGATATGTGACCCCTGTGGGAGTTGTGACCCACAGGTTAAGAACCACTGTTTTAAAATTGGGGGTCCTTAGCCTCCAAGGAAGAGCTGACAGAGAACATAGTGGTATTGTTCCCGCCTTGGCCTCAGTATCACTATAGAACAATATGCCAACTCCAACCCAAGCCACTGGAAGGGGAAGTGCCTCAGACTAACGGGTGAGAGCAGACACCCTGGTCAGTAGGAGAGGGTCCTTCACAGCCCAGAATGTTGTGCCCCCCCCCCCCATGAAGCTGAAAGGCAGAGGGGGCCCTGCTAGGTTTCTCAGATCTGCTGTATAGACACAGCTGAAGGAGAGGCTAAAATCTTGGCTTTTTGCTTGCTTGGCCTCACTGTCAATGGCAAGTTCACACAGCATTGCAGCCAGTATTAAATCAAGTCTGTGTGTCTATGTGTGTGTGTCTCTGCAAAACCTGTATGCACCTGTGTGTGTGTGTGTGTGTGTGTGTGTGTGTGTGAGAGAGAGAGAGAGAGAGAGAGAGAGAGAGAGAGAGAGAGAGAGAGAGAGAGAGAGACTGAGAGAGACAGAGACACAGAGAGAGGAGGGAGGGTGGAGAGTCTGGAAGTCGTCTTTTCTCATCTCTCCTTTGGAAGCTCACACTCTGGTGACCACAACTTCCTGTTTCTGGTTCCTGTCCTTTAAGCCAGAGGTCTGTGTTTTCCCCCCAGAGGTGTTTGCCTCTTGCCACAAGGTTCAAGCTGTACCCACTTAGTCCCTGAGTAAAAGGGAGAAAGACAGAAAGACAGACAGACACAGAGACAGAGAGAAGAAGGAAGAAAGGAGGAAAATAACCAGAAAGTCCTAGAATTTATCTTATGCAGCTGCCTCTGGCCTAAGGCCTCAGGCCCATAGCCCTCTGCTCTCCAGCACCCCAGCAGCTCTATTTTGCATTCTGCATACGTTTCTGGGTTGTTTTCTCTTGGGGAAACAGTGGCAGGATCTTTCAAAACCTTCCCGGGAAGCAAAACCAACAATTGCCTATCCTATTTTAGAACTGCCCTGGGTATGACCCGCCACATCCTTTGAGTCACCGCCAAGGAAAGTGTGTGGTTCTGGAGTCCCGTGGCTTCCTAGCAGAGAACTTGAGAAACAAACGTCTGTCTTCCATCGGGGCAAACAGCAGTGCAACCAAGAGCCTGGAAAGTCACGGGGCTCACCTGTGAGGGATGAGGCTGTCTTCTAGAAAAAGAAACAGGGGGAAGGTGGAAGGCAGGGAGAGAGAGAAAGGAGGAGAGAGTCAAGGGCCTTTTCGGTTCCTGCAAAAATGTCCAGCTGCTGTCAGACCTGGGCCCTGGCCACTCCCCCTAGGTTCCCTGTGCCTCTTGATCATCTCTGGGATGGCCAGGGGGACACCTTGTATACATGAGCACCTGGCACCCCTGGGGGGCACCCCAGCCCTTCCCTGCCCAGTCTGGATCGCACCAGAACAACATTTCCACCTTCTAGGTCATGCCTCCGGGCTCAGCTGCCCATGAATGAGCAAGACAGGATTTTCCTGTGGCCTCTGGGATCATAAGGGAGCCCCTAGTGGGGTAAACACAAGGTAGATTTTTTTTTCTCCATATGAAGCTGAGAATTGCTCTTTCAAGGTTCTGTAAAGAATTGTGTTAGCATTCTGGTGGGAACTGCATTGAATCTGTACATCGCTTTTGGTAAGATGGCCATTTTTACTATAGTAATCCTACCAGTCCGTGAGCATAGGAGAGCTTTCCATTTCTGATATCTTCTTCAATTTCTTCCTTTCGGAGACTTTAAGTTTTTTAGGTTTTTTTTCATACAAGTCTTTCACTTGTTTGGTTAGAGTTACGCCAAGATACTGTCTCTTATTTGTGGCTATTACGAAGTGTGTTGTTTCCCTAATTTCTTTCTCAGCCTGTCTGTCTTTTATTTAAAGGAGGGCTACTGATTTTTTTTTAAATTTTAGTTGGTTTTGTGTCCATCCACTTTGCTGAAGGTGTTTATCAGCTACTGTGTATTTGTACTTATTTCCTTGTCTACCCTCGGCAGCCACTCCCACTCCACCCCTCCTCAGCAAGGGCACCAACAGATGAACAAGCATCCAACCCGTCCTGGCACAGAGACTGTCACCAGCCATGGTTCTTCCTGTCAGGCTGTTAAGAAATTCCGAAGGCTTCTCATGTACCACTTTTCTAGTAAGTTCAGTGGAAGATCAACAAAAGCTAAGACAGTGGGTGTGGGGTGGAGAGATGGCTCAGAGGTTAAGAGCACTGGCTGCTCTTCCACAGGGTCCTGAGTTCAATTCCCAGCAACCACATGGCGGCTCAGAACCATCTAGAATGAGATCTGATGTCATGTTCTGGTGTGCAGACATATATGCAGGCAGAGCACTGTATACATAATAAAATATTTTTTTTTTAAATGTGGAGTGTGTGTTAGAGAGACCAGCCAGTAGAGCCTGAGGGAAGAGACATCTCTGAGCTGTGCTCTCAGTGTCCTTGTGTGAGACCAGGGGCTGGCGTCTGCAAAAGGGCTGGCAGATGTCTTCACCCAAGGCATGACCGCTTCCCCTGCAGGCCCTGCTACCCCTCCAAGTAGGGAGAGATGAGTTTTAACCCTGGGTATTCATACACTAACAAGGAGAGGAAGTAGACATGGGCAGAGAGTTTCCAAGGCCCCTCAATGAGTCGCCAACCGATTTCTCAACTCGGATCCTCGTGCTGGGTCACTGGGCTTCCCCGTCCTCAGCTTCTGAGCACTGCAGACACAGGCTAGTCCTGTGACACCCCGTGCACACACGCACACACACACACACACACACACACACACACACACACAGCCTCTGTCAGCCACATTTGGGTTCTAGTTTCCCAGTAATGCTGAGGCCTGGAGCATCCTTCCTCCCACGTGGATGCCTCGGCCACGCCTTGCACAGCACAGCCCTGTGAGGTGACTGTGTCCCTCAGCCCGATGGGACCGTGAAGCTATGGAAGGTTCGCCCTGGGGCCTCTGAGGGAGCCACACCAGAGTGCTGTTTTTGTTCCACACCCAGACCCTGCCCCCCACCCCACCACCAGAGTCTGTGCAGCGTGGGTGACTGTGGGACTCAAAACACTGCAGAATCTGGGGTCATCGCAGGATGGTCCATCAAAAGTGGCAGAGACGGGCTTCGAACCTATGAGGGCTCCTCATCATCCTCCTAGGCCTTCCCTGGTTGTGTCGCTGCTCCCTCTACTACACACACACACACACACACACACACACACACACACACACACTTCCTCTGTCTCTTTCTCTGGCACACCCCTCTGTGGTTGGTTAACACTGTCAACTTGGCAGCATCCAGAATCACCCAGGAGACAAGCCTTTGTCTGTAAGGGAGTTTCTAGACTGGGGAATTAAGACCCACCCTAAATGAGGTGGCTCTGTTCTGTCCCAGTTAGCTTGTATTGCTGACGTTGACACAGCTTAGAGTCTTCTGAGAGGAAAGCCTTGGGGGAAGGAATTGCCTAGATCAGACTGGCCTATGGGCATGTCTGGAGGGGGATGTCTTGACTATTAATTGAGGGAAGAGGGTCCAGGCCACTGTGGGAGGCGCTGTCCCTAGGCTGGTGGGCTTCAGCTGTACAGGAAAGCTAATTACACTTGAGTGAGGGGGTGAGCCAGAGACACAGCTCTCAAGCAGCATCCTCTGTGCTTCCTGCTGTGCTTCCTTGGGCGTGAGGAAGTTTCCTGGTCAGAGATAGTGCGGTGCAGAATAGCAAGCAGGCCTGTCTTCAGGTTCCTGCCGTGAGTTCCTGCTCTGCTGTCCTTCAATGGAAGCTGCCCCACGCTCTTGCCGCCATGCCTTCCCTCCCAGGACGGGCCATAGCCTGAGCAGAAATCCAGCCTTCCTCCCCTCAGTGTATTTAGTGTGCATTTTGTCACAGTGACAGGAAAAGCAACCCACACCCCACCTTTTTCAGTCTGCCTGCTTTCCTAAATAAACTCTGTCTTCCAGAACTCTCTGGGCATTTTCTAAAAGCTGCAACTTTTTTTTCCCCCCCACCTACGTAGTGATAAACTAATCCCTATGATCACCGAAAGGGGAAAGTTCTATCACCACCAAGCCTGAGCCTGCTTCCCAAGCACAGCTCAGGTGTTTACTGTAGGGAACTACTGCCCCCTAAGTTTGTCTGGAAAGAGTGAATCCTCTTTCTGCATACTGCCTGGGCAGAGGCTCTGATGACCTTTCTACAGTAGAGTCCTAAAGTAGGCCCACTGAGCCAACAGCTACATGTGTGTATGTGTGCATATGTGTCCTAGGGTATGTACATGCATGTGTGTATGTGCATGTGTGTGTGTATGCATGTGTGGGGGGTGTGAGAGGGGGGGCGGGAGGGAGAGAGAGAGAGAGAGAGAGAGAATCTTCAAGCTACAGAGAAGTTCTAAGGACCAAGCAGGAAATTTTTTTCCCTTCTGACAGTTCTAACTGATTTGGGTTTGGTGTCTATGTATAACAACTTTGATTTTTTTTTTTTTTAGGCAAAATCTAATTACATAGTTCAGATGGGCTTCAAACTCATTCTATAGCCAAGAATGACCTTGAGCTCCAAATCCCCCTGCCTCAAACTCCCAAACGCTGTGATGACATGCTTGTACCACAGTTCCTGGCTTCATCAGCTTTGAATAACCAGGTCCATGACGGGTAGACACTTGAGTCAGTACATATATTTCACAAGCTAGAACGCATCACTAAAGTCTGCTTTCTGTTGCTGTGATAACACAGCGTGACCAAAAGAAACTTGGGGAAGGAAGGGTTTGCAGCATTTACACTTCCGCATTCTAGTCCTAAGCCTGCAGTAGGGCTAATGGCCAGCAAGCCCCAGGATTAGTGCTCTTGTCTCTGCCCACACCGTGCTGAAGTTACAGGTGCTGTGACCTCACCTGGCTTTCTGCATAGGTGCTGGGGATTGGAAAGCCAGACTTCGTGCTTGAACACCAAGTGCTCTTTCCCACTGAGCCGTCTCACAGCCCCATCCCTGTCTCTTCTCTCTCTCTCCCCTCTCTCCCTCTTTCTCTCTCTCCCTCCCTCTCTCTGTCTCTCTCTCTCCCTCCCCCGTCTGTCTTTGTCTTTCTCTGTATCTCTGTCTCTCTCCCTCCCTCTCTCTCTCTGCCTCTCTGTCTCTGTCTCTCTCTGTCTCTCTGTGTCTCTCTCTCTCTGTCTGTCTCTGTCTCTGTCTCTCTCTTTCCCTCCCTCCCTCCCTCTCTCATTAGGCATGGTTCACGGCCTTGTCTGGTCTCTTGTGATCTGGACATGGTGGACTGGTCAGCTGCTTGGCAAAAAAAAATCTCCTTCCATGTGCACCTGCTGACTCCTCGTGATGTCTCTGCCAGGAGCATCACAGAGGAACCCTTGCATCCTCCCCATACTCCATCCATAGTCAGTGGTTCTGCTCCTGACGGTGCTGTGCCCTGCTGACCAGGGCCATGGTGAGGTCTACCATTCTTCCCACCGCCTCCTTTGCATTCAGTGTTCAGAGACAGGGTCCTTAGGCAGTATGTAAACATTCTCGTCCTCATTGTGCCTCAAACTGAGACATTTCCATTAGCATGGCTTCCATCCCACTCAGTCCCCTCCTGCCTGTCATTTGGTGCTTGGATTGTCCTCACGATGGCTTGCATGTCACCAGACTTTTCCATTAGTCCCTGAGCATGTCACTAACCGCCGTAGCATGTGTATGTGTATGATGTGCGTGCATGTATACGAGTTCCCGCGTGTATGGTTGCACATGAGCATGCGTATGCATGCATGTGGAGACACAAAGCTCATGCTCTCTACCTTACTCAGTGAGTCAGGGTCTCTCAGGTGAATGCGGAGCTTGGTGACACATCTAGCTTGCTCTGGCGAGTCTCTGTCGCTGCCTTTCAGCACTGGAATTACTGCAAGATGCCACGCTATCCAGCACTTCTGTGGGTCTGGGAACCTGGGTCCTCACACTTGTGCACCAAGTGCTTCACCAACTGAGCCAGCCCTCCAACCGGCCTTCCATCACACCGCGTCTCTGATGCCCTGTTCACTCCGCAGAAGCTCACTCTTACCTCACAGTCCCTATGGCTGCCGCACTTCCTGGTTGGTGCTCAGCACTGCTCTGTGATCCGCTCGGCTCCAGCACCCGGCTCTGTGACTCATCCCACTGCTGTTTAGAGGGCCACCTGTCTCAGCCCCAGACAAGAGGATTAGCTCTGAATTTCTATGAAGAAAACACAAGCGGATAGCAGAGGTAGAGCACCACGATGTCCTCCGTTAGTGTCTGAAGGCTGGGCGTGGCCCACTACTGCCTAAAGCGTTCGGGAATGTCTCTCCATCTCGGCTGCCCTCACCCTTTAAAAAAGGTCTTAAGGGCTGGGAATGTGGCTCAGTGGGCAGAGCATTGGCCTAGCATAACATGAAGCCCTGGGTGCCATTTCCAGTACCAAGTACACCAGCTGTGGTGGTGCATGCCTGGAACCCCAGCACTCTGGAGGTGGCTACATTGTGAGTTCAAGGCCAGCCTAGGATAAAGGAGACAGTCTCAAAAAAAAATTTTTTTAAAAACTGTAGCTTCTTGTTTATATTTCCTTTAGCTAATAAACAATACTTCACATTCTCCTTGTTTTAATGATAATTTTTTGCTTTTTGTGCATTTTTCCCACTTTTCAGTAGAACTGGAAATAATTATTTCCAAGAAATTCTTACATAGATGGGGATATACTAGTGTGTTAAATTTTTATAATTACCCGTCTCCTTTGCTCTTTATCTTAACTTATAATGTTAATATCAATCCAAATCCATTTTTCTGTGTTTTCTCGCATATTTTCCCAAAAATGTCAGTGGAGAACAGATCCTGTCTTACTTTCCTAACCCTTTTTGAGTGTGTGTATGAGTGTGAGTGTGTGTGTGAGTGTGTGTGTGCGTGTGTGTGAGTGTGTGTGTGTGAGTGTGTGTGTGAGTGAGTGTGTGTGTGTGAGTGTGTGTGTGTGTGAGTGTGTGTGTGAGTGAGTGTGTGTGTGTGTGTGTGTGTGCGTGTGTGTGAGTGTGTGTGTGTGTGAGTGTGTGTGTGAGTGTGTGTGTGAGTGTGTATGTGAGTGTGTGTGTGCGTGTGTGTTTATGCATGTGTATGTGCAGACATGGTGCTTATTTGAGCACGCACATGTGGAAGCCAGCAGTTACCTTCAGGTAGCTTTCCCAGCACTAGCCACCTTTCTCTTTCTTTTCAGTCAGGGTCTCCCTTTGAACCTAGATCTTGCTGTTTCAGCCAGAACACATGGCCAATGAGTGCTGTCTTCACCCCTAAGCCACCCGGCACATGCTGCCACATGCTGCCACATGCTGCCACAAGCCACCCAGCACATGCTTCCACATGCTGCCACATGCTGCCACAAGCCACCCAGCACATGCTGCCACAAGCCACCCAGCACATGCTGCCACATGCTGCCACAAGCCACCCAGCACATGCTGCCACATGCTCCCACATGCTGCAACAAATCACCCAGCACATGCTGCACATCTGGCTTTACGTGGGAGTAAAGGATCTGAACCCACGTCTTGCACAGCAAGCCCTTTGCCTACTGAGCCATCTCCTGACCCTATCTCTCTCTCTCTTTTGGGGGTCTTGGTTTTGTATTTTGAGACTGGGTGTCATGTAGGCCAGGTTGCCCTTAAAACTCAAAGGTAGCCAAGCTGGCTTTGAACTCTTGATCATCCTGCGTCCACCTCTAGAGTGCTGAGGGGACAGGTGCGCACCACCAGGCCGGACTCTTAGTCTTTAAAATGTTATTTTCCAATCAAAACTGTTTGGTGTTCATCAAGAGGGAAAGTGATTTCTGCACAGTGCCTCGGTCCCACATCTTTGAGTCAGTCTCTGCTAACTGACGTCAGTATTCTCATAAACTAGACGGGCCCACGGGACTATCGCGGCCAGTGGTTTTTTTTTTTTACTGATGTCACTGGCGAGTCTGTCCTTGTCACACGACTGCCTTCATGCTGTAGTTCATGTCTGAGAAGCGAAAACTCTCCTTGCTGTTCCCCAAAACGGCGTGTGGCTCTGTGTGGCCCATTGCAATGCAGCTATGACCCTTTACACCCTGACAGCGCTCACCCACTTCCTGCTGGGTCCCCGCCTAGTCTAGGGACATCATCATTCTTAACCCCGGGAGGGTGTGACTATCTCCAGACAAAGGCCTAGATCTTTCTGCGGGAAGGTTCATTCCTGGGCTAGAACTCAGCCTGTGCATCAAAGACATCCTGCCCGGTGTTAGCCAAGAAGGTAACAGCTGCTTGGCCTCCTGGGTTGTCTATCACAGGAGATTGTGGACTCAACCACAGAACAGGCTTGAGCTGTGTGGATTCCATAGGGTGACAGTCACCCTCCTCCCTTGATAGGGTCGTGACCATGTGGCCTTGTTGGAGGGAGGCATGGCCGCTTCCAACCACAACCACCTCCCTTCTGCCCTCTAGACCCCAGAAGTCCTGGATACAAGACTGAACTGGCCCTGGGAGAGACACACCCAGACAGTGTCCCCAGGTGACCTGGTGCCTCTGTGGAGCAGGCAGGAAGTGTTGGTGCCTGGCCACCCAGCCACCCACGGCCATCTGCTCAGCTCCCTGGAAACACCCCTGTGGTCTCTGCGATTACTCAGCAAGTCTCAGCTTCCTGTGCGGTGGGCCTGGTTTGTGTCTCTTTTCGCTTTGTTTGTTTGCTTTGTGTGTGGGTTTCAAAGTTTCAAGTGGTGCAGTGAAAAGGAATTGGAGGGACAGAACTGAGCACGAATGCCCGGTAAAGTGACCACCCACCAAGGTTAGTGCCAACCCTCCCCCCATGCAGGCTTCCTGTAGTGAAATTAATCCCCAACTGTGAGGTACCAAGCAGGAGGTGACTTAATCCTATTCTAGGGGCCCTGGGAGTTGAGCGGGATTTGATGATGTCATTGGAAGGAGCATCAGGCATGAATCCTCCTGCCTTTATAGGAACAGAGAAAGGCAGAAGGCGCATACAAGCACACATGTGCACGCATGTGCACACGCACACACACCCACACATCCACACAGGGTGCTTTGCACCATTCAACACCATGTGTACCACCTGGGGACTTCATAATGACACTGGGAAATGCCACTATCAGTCTTGAAACTAAGCCAGGACCAAGAGAAACCTATTTATTGACTCATTGATTCATTGATTCGTTCATCCATCCATCCATTTGATTTTGAGACAGGGTCCCTTGTTATCCAGGTGATCCTCAATCTCTCTCTCTGTCTCTCTCTCTCTGTCTCTCTCTCTGTCTCTCTCTCTCTCTCTGTCTCTGTCTCCCTCTCTCTCTCTCTCTCTCTCTCTGTATATATATACACATATCCTGACGTGCTGATTTTCCTGCCTCCGCTTCCTGAACGTTGGGATTAACCACCACACTGATTTACATTATGCTGTGGATGGAAGCCAGGGCTTTCTGTATGTTAGGCAAACACTCAGCCAACTGACTTACATCCCCATCCCATTAACCTGCCTTCATTAAAACGCATTCAATCTGTGGACCACAGAAATGGGATTCGGGGGGCCCTTCTATTCAATCTGTGGACAACAGCTGGCCATGTGCAAGCAGCCTTGAGAACAACTGAGCTGCCAGCTGTGTGTCTGCAACCCATAACTTAGGCCAAAAGCTGCCACTAACCCCCTTCCACCCACTGGAGGCCATGCCTGCTCTCTATAGCAGAGCTGGGTACCATTCTGTCTGCCACAAACTGCTATCCCTCCCTCATCTCTGGGGATGAGTGTAGCCCAGTTGCCATTCGCCTCTGGCAACGGAAGGACCTACTTCTCCTGGCCCGAGCAACAATGTCCCAGGGATGCGGCTCTGTTTCTACAGAGATCTCACCTGCCTCGATTAACGCACTCTAGAAACTTCTTCACACACTTGCCCAGAGGTTCATCTTCTAGGTGATGCTCGATCCTTTCAAACTGGCATCTGGTAGTGCACTGGTCAAGGTTATCTAAAGAAATAGAACTGATAGGAGTGTGTGTGTGTGTGTGTGTGTGTGTGTGTGTGTGTGTGTAAAGGGGTTTATTAAAGTGATTTAACAAGCTGTGGTCCAGCTAGTCCAACAACGGCTGTCTACCAATGAGAGGCCCAAGAATCCGGCAGTTGTTCAGTCCACTGGGGCTGGCGGGATGTCTCAGCCGGTTGGCCAGTATATACCAGAATCTTGGAGAAGGGGGTTCTAACGCCAGTGGATGAATGGTCTTGCCAGCGAGAGCGAGAGCAAGCAGGCAAGGAGCAAAAGTTTCCTTCTTCCACGTCCTATCTATAGGCTGCCAGCAGAAGGTGTGTCCCAGATTTAAGGTGGATCTTCGTACCCCAAAAGATCCAGATTAAACGTTGGTCTTCTTACCCAGATCTAGCCAATGGACAGGACATTCTCCACAGTTGAGTGGAGAGTGGGGACTGACTTTCACATGAACTCTGATGCCCCATATTTGACCACGTCCCCTGGATGGGGAGGCCTGGTGGCACTCAGAGGAAGGATAGCAGGCTACCAAGAAGAGACTTGCTACACTATAAGCATATACAGGGGGAAGAAGTCCTCCTCAGTCACAGTCATAGGGGAGAGGAGTAAGGGGAAAATAGGAGGGAGGGAGGAATGGGAGGATACAAGGGATGGGATAACCATTGAGATGTAATATGAATAAATTAATAAAAATTTAAAAAATTTTTTAAAGTTGGTCTTCTTATTTCAAATGACTTAATTAAGAAAACTTCCCCATGGGTGTACCCAGCCACTTGGGTCTCAGTTAATTCCAGCTGTAGTCAAATGGACAGCCACGAGTAGCCACCACAAGCAGTGTGCGCCCCCTCTCTGTGCAAAGGAGACAACATGGGCTATCTTCAGCCCAGCACGCACCTGCAGTGTGGACGTGCGCACACCCATCAAGACACTGTTGGATCACCAGCTCGCACCCACCCTCTCAAGGCGGCATGCCTTCGAGGATGTGGCAGAGTAGAGCCTCCAGATGACAGAACAGGGACAGCACAGTTAGTAGAGTGCTTGCCTCATAACCCCAGCACTCAGATGGTAGGGACAGGAGGATCAGAAGTTCAAGGTCATTCTGAGTGACAGTAGACCCATTCCCAACAAAACCTACCACAGGAAAAGAGTTTTAGAAGGTTAACCAAGGCTGATAACACATAAGTAGTCTCGAGGTGTTTGAATAGAGGCATGGTCCTCTTGACAGCACCCTGTTGTATCAGAGGGCCCCCACTCTTGCCAGAGCTCGCTCTGACAATATCTAATAGATCCTAGATCAGGGAGTAAGGATTGAGAAATGAAAGAACACAAATAAGAAACTGAGGCAAGAAAGTAGTTGGAAATAAGGGACAGGTTCAGAAGGGCTTGTGGTCAATATCGCAAGATATTACGGAGAAATCTTTCCCTCAACCAGACTGCCTTTGGAAAGGAGCAGTTTCACATTGGTGCACATTCCTCCATGTCCAATAAGACTATGGTTATAGACTCCAACACAACCAGGTGAGGAAGTAGTTTTTTTGTTTTGTTTTGTTTTTGTTTTTTTTTTTTTGCAAAACAGATGGGCAACCCTTTTCCATAACCTGAACAATTAAATCCTGGTGATTGTTATGTATCCAGCCATATTAGAGCAGGACGCGTGAGCAAGCGTGTATCATTCATCAGTGCCATGAGGTCTTGTCCTTCCCAAACTGAAGGATGCAGAAGCGGAGGATCTGGAACGTGGGTCCAAGACAGCGCTCCATCAGCCTGCATCATCTGACACATCGTCCCCATTAGCCACGGCGCCAAGACAGCGCTCCATCAGCCTGCATCATCTGACACATCGTCCCCATTAGCCACGGCGCCAAGACAGCGCTCCATCAGCCTGCATCATCTGACACATCGTCCCCATTAGCCACGGCGCCAAGACAGCGCCCCATCAGCCTGCATCATCTGACACATCGTCCCCATTAGCCACGGCGCCAAGACAGCGCTCCATCAGCCTGCATCATCTGACACATCGTCCCCATTAGCCACGGCGCCAAGACAGCGCCCCATCAGCCTGCATCATCTGACACATCGTCCCCATTAGCCACGGCGCCAAGACAGCGCCCCATCAGCCTGCATCATCTGACACATCGTCCCCATTAGCCACGGCGCCAAGACAGCGCCCCATCAGCCTGCATCATCTGACACATCGTCCCCATTAGCCACGGCGCCAAGACAGCGCTCCATCAGCCTGCATCATCTGACACATCGTCCCCATTAGCCACGGCGCCAAGACAGCGCTCCATCAGCCTGCATCATCTGACACATCGTCCCCATTAGCCACGGCGCCAAGACAGCGCTCCATCAGCCTGCATCATCTGACACATCGTCCCCATTAGCCACAGCGCCAAGACAGCGCTCCATCAGCCTGCATCATCTGACACATCGTCCCCATTAGCCACGGCGCCAAGACAGCGCCCCATCAGCCTGCATCATCTGACACATCGTCCCCATTAGCCACGGCGCCAAGACAGCGCTCCATCAGCCTGCATCATCTGACACATCGTCCCCATTAGCCACGGCGCCAAGACAGCGCTCCATCAGCCTGCATCATCTGACACATCGTCCCCATTAGCCACGGCGCCAAGACAGCGCTCCATCAGCCTGCATCATCTGACACATCGTCCCCATTAGCCACGGCGCCAAGACAGCGCTCCATCAGCCTGCATCATCTGACACATCGTCCCCATTAGCCACGGCGCCAAGACAGCGCTCCATCAGCCTGCATCATCTGACACATCGTCCCCATTAGCCACGGCGCCAAGACAGCGCTCCATCAGCCTGCATCATCTGACACATCGTCCCCATTAGCCACGGCGCCAAGACAGCGCTCCATCAGCCTGCATCATCTGACACATCGTCCCCATTAGCCACGGCGCCAGCCATCTTACATTCAGTTTCAACATAACGCACCAACCTTTTTAGCAACCATCCGGCATTCTCAGCATTCTGTGGAAAAAAACCACAAACGTACCCTCAGCCCCATATTAACACCGGATGGGAGCCGTGCCACTCCCCCGGAAGAGGGCCTTTCTGTCTAACGGGAGCATGGGTATTCTGAGTTTTAAGGTGCCATAACCTTTCTGCAGCAGAATGACCAAGAGCATCCTCATTTTTAAAATTTAAAATAAAAGTATTATTATTTAAACTATTATGAGGAAAGGAAGGGTACAATTCCCCCTTTTTCATTTTATGTAATTAAAATTTTAAAGTGCCATGAGCACATTTTATAATGCCCTGGCCTTGGGGATTATAAGGAATTTTAGTTTTATGACTGAATGAGAATTGAGCACAAAAGTGTTGAAATTTTGGCTTGTATATCATGTATCATTATTTGTTTTTATAGTAGCAGGTATGCTACAGCAAAACATTTTAGGTAATGAGAAACAACATGCTTAGTTCATTTTTTTGTTTGTTTGTGTAGTACCCATAATAACCCCTGAATAAGTATCTACAGCAATATGTATCTATTTCAATTTTTTTTTTTTTTTTTTTGGTTTTTTGAGACAGGGTTTCTCTGTGTAGCCTTGGCAATCCTGGACTCACTTTGTAGACCAGGCTGGCCTCGAACTCACAGCGATCCGCCTGCCTCTGCCTCCCGAGTGCTGGGATTAAAGGCGTGCGCCACCACACCCGGCCATTCTATTTCAATTTTTTAAACTTTGTTATATGAGTCATAATTGATTAGGAATCAAATTTTATATTGAAGAACAGGATGAAATTGTGGGCAAGTAGAACATTGTTTAATAATTTGTCTAGTATTCTTTTGAGTAATAGGATTTTTTTTTTTACTATTTTGATGATGTAAAGCATAGGACTTTCGAGTAAGTTTAACCTGAGTAAAATATACTTGTCTAGTAGCTTGATGGGTCATACATTGCCTTTTGTTAAAGGACCAGGCAATCTAGAATGAGCTCAAATATAACAAGGATGAATCCTTGTATGTAAATGTTTTTGTATTTGAGAGAATAATAATTGTATTTGAATATTAATAGTATTAATATATGGTATTGTTTTTTAAATCTTTAAGGTTTGAGCTATATATTGATTATTGGTATATAAGTTAAAAGAAGCATTAGCCATTATATTTAAAACACCTGTCACAGCCCTTAATTTAATCATTTGAATTGATGTTGTATTTGTTTGTAAAATATACTTTTGATCTTGTATTATATAAATAGTCATCTCATTGGATGATTTATTAGTAAAGATTTTGAGTTTCTGGTATTTTGGAAACATTAAAGAGTGGATATTTAAACGTTGTAACAATGTATTATTAGGATAATGATTATCTGTTTTGTCTATGTATTGAGTGAATGCAATAGCCCAAGTTTTATTATTTTGGAACAACCAGTCAACTAGTTGTTTAGTAAATGGAGCTTTAATCAAGTGTGGTTTAATATTAAAGTATTTATGAGAATTTTTAAAAATTAATTGGACTAAACAAGCTACAGATTTACAATGAAGTGTTAACACCTTTGTTGGAGAAGTTGAGAGATGAATCTGTAATAAAGGACCTTTTAATAATATAGCAGTAGTAGGAGTATGTTAAGTAGTTAAAATATGTTTTTAAAATTTTGAATAATCAATAAATTGTATAATTTGTTGTTTTATGGATGACTCAACCTTAGCTAAAGCCTTTTTGGCTAATTGTCTATGTGACAATGGATTAGAGTTTCTTTTAAGAATATAAAGTAAAGGCTCCAATTTTTTAGTAGATAATTTTAAATAAGGTTTAAGTCAATTAATACCCACCAAGAGTTTTTGAAAGTCATTTAAAGTAGTCAAATTGTCTTTTTTAGTTTGAAATTTTTTGAGGTAAAATAGTTTCAGGGTATAATTTATGTTTTAAATAGGAAGAAGGTGTGGTTTGTTAAATTTTGTTCTTATTGTTGTTGGGTTTTTTTGTTTGTTTGTTTTTTTGAGACAAGGACTGTCCTGGCTCTCCTGTCCTGGCTGTCCTGGCCTCACATTGTAGACCAGGCTGGCCTCAAACTCACAGCGATCCACTTGCCTCTGCCTCCCGAGTGCTGGGATTAAAGGCGTGTGCCACCACGCTCGATGGTTTGTTGAATTTTTTGAGTTATTATTAACCTTTTTTTTAAGCATCTTATAAATGAGCATACACAGCTAACAAAACGTCTTTATCTTTATATGCTAAAAGAATATCATCCATATAATGCACAACATATAATTGAGGATATGTCATTTGAGTTTGAGTAACTGTGTGCGCTACAAATTTTTGACACAGAGTTGGGCTATTTGACATGTCTTGAGGAAGCACTAACCAATGATATCTTTTCATAGGTCCTTTAAATTCTGTTGAAGGCACATTGAAAGCAAATCTTTTATAGTCTTTAGGAGCAAGAGGAATAGTATAAAAACAATCTTTTAAATCCAAATAATCTTATAAGTATCTTTAGGTACGGCAGAATGAATGGGAAATCTCGGTTGTAAAGCTCCCATCAGTTTTACAGTTTTATTTACTTTTTAAAGGTCTTGTAATAGCCTTTATTTTAAAAAATAAAAATAAAAATTGGAGAATTAGAAGGAGTTATGTAGCCATTATTGAGTTGTTCTTGTACCAACTGTTTGGTGGCCTTTCATTTTTCCAAGTTATGGGATTTGTGTGGAGCACAGGCCATTCAGTAATCTTTTTTTTAAAAATATCTCAATCTTGTTTTAGGGGACTATTGTACTAGCAACAAGGGCTTTGTTTTTTGTTTTTGTTTTTGTTTTTAATTCCCTGACCATTTTTATCTAGTAGTCCTAAATTGGACAAAAATCTTTGATTAAACATCTGGTTAGTAACTGTATTGTTGGGACTATAAAGATACACCTCGATGTGAAGGAGAGATAAACATGTTTTTTGTATAGATCACAAGTGGGGGATGGAAAAAAAAGACTTGTGAGAGAGCGGGTGATGTTTATCCCCTTAGAAGTCGAACCACCATGTGGAGGAGATTGGTTATTAACCAGCTGAAAAGCATCCTTGAAAAAATTCTGACAGGAGGTGTAAATGGAGACTTGGGATAGTTTTGGCTGTTCATCGCTCCACTTCGAGACGCTCCTAGAGAGAACCACTCGAGGGAAGGCTTGGGGCTCCGGGCTCCTGCTGAGGTTCTGGGTTCTGGTTGCTCCAGGTTCCAGCAGAAGAAATCCTGCTGATTACACCAGGAGAATCATTCCTCGGAACTGATATGCTTACGGTTTTGTTATCGTATTCTTTACTCCTTTTCCTATTGTTTAGGTTAGTCGAGTTATAAGTGACCTACTCTCAGTTAATAAGTCTGTAATAAAATATATTTGTTAAGAAAACTGAGCCCACATCCATGTGACTTATCATATCTTTTTTTTTTCCCCCAAAGATTAGCTGGCAACTCTGGAATAATGTATGGCTTAAAAGTCTTTTTATGTTTTTCTTTGTCCTTTTAAAATAATTTGTCATTATTTTGTTTAGGGTTTTGGCTTTGTCCAATTTCTTGTAGGTGAGAAATAGAGGATTGTTTAGGGCAATTGGGCAGCCAACGATTAGCATCAAGCACAGAAGCCTCAGCCTCCATACCTAATAACCCTTGGAATTTTTTTACTGTTTATTTGTAGAGTACCTTTAGGCTTGTGGGGCCCTGTACCTAATATGAATTTGAAGAACCAAACCTTGTATTTTTTTTTATAGTATTTTTACTCTGGACTTGAAGAAGCAACACTAACTGAGCTAATCTCTGTTGTATTTTAATTATAGCAACCCTAGATGGAGAATGAGTTATAACTTTTATCTTTCCTTTATAATCTATATCAATAATTTCTGTGGCCACCAGAATTTTTTTATAATAGTATTATCTTTTTTAACAATAACCCTATTGTTGCCATAAATTTTTGGAGGAAGAGCCTGTATTTTCATCTCTGGGGTCAGTACTGTGTAGGTGGTGGAACTGAGGTCCAATCTTGTGCTGTCTGGGGTTGTTTTGAAGAGGTCCTGAATGGATTTTCTTGTTGAGGGACAAAAATTCTGTAGTGCCCAATAACATTGTTGTGGGGCCTGGGGTTGGCCCCTTTCTTTGTTTCTTTTTTTTTTTCTTTTTCTTTTTTTCTTTCTTTCTTTCTTTTTTTTTTTTTTTTTTTTTTTTTTTGAGGAAAGGGATTCTCTATTACATCTTTTTTGATTCATATTTATTATACCAGTGTTTACATTTCTTATATCTAGGACATAAACAGGCTCCTTTAAAATGTAGTCTCCTTTTGTTTATTAGAACATTGTTTTTACTTGATGTTTCATTTGTCCATATCTGTAATAACTTTTTGGAAGTTTTATAACTTTATTAGGCAGGCCCTTCTTTAGATGAAAGAGTATCTCTTTTATTGTCTTTCCTTGTAGTTCAGCAGCCATAGGCACTTTTTGTATATGTGTTGGCCCAATGTCTGAGTATAACCCAACGTAATTTTGCAAATTTTTTTGAATGGTCTTAAAGCAGCTTAACAAGCAGCATTAGCGTTTTTATAGGTCAATTATTTTATAAGTAGCAGACTTGTATCAGAGTCCCCAATTAACCTATTTGTTGTTTGTAATAACCTAGCCATAAAATCCTGAAACAATTTATGCTTGGACTGTGTCTAATTTTAGACAAGTCTTCCACTTGCCTACCTGTAGAAGGGAGTTTATACCAAGCCTTACGTGTTGCATTGTTTATCTGTGTGTAAAACAGTCGCATCAAATTTTGACTGTTGTCCTGCCTTTCTATCTGGTCCTTTCCTTGCAAGCATGTCATGTGTAATTGGAATACCTTGAGCTTTATTGATATCAGCAGCAGCCTGACGTTGCTTTGTAAAGCTCCATTTCCACAAACAAATGATCTCCCCTGTAGACATGCATGAGACAATTGTCTCTAATCTCTTGGACACGGAGCTTCAGCGGACATAGACTCCAACAACGCCTGAGTCAATGAGGCAGGGGATCTGTACCGAGCACAAGCACTTTCTAGTTCTTTCGGTTGTTTGAAAGGAACCAGAGCGTGGCTTTGGACCAAATTTCCTTGAGCATCTCTTTGCTCAGTAACTGGGAAAGCCTGAAACCCTTGTACATTCTCCCCTTGTGGAGCTGTTTCTCTAATCACTGATTGTAACGGCCAAGCGGAAGCTTTTACACTAGATAAATTATAAAATTTCCCTAGGTGTCTTTGCCCTACAGCAATTACTGGAGCTTTCTGTATTTTTTTTTTTTTTTTTGGTGGCAGGTCCAATTCAGTTATGATACCAGGCGCTGGATTATTAGTACTAAATGTCCCCCCCCCCCAAGCTGTTTTGACTATAGCTTTTATAATTTTAAGGGCAGAGGTTTTATTGTACTAGTCAACTTATTTTTTTTCATATTTGTCTTTTTTTGACAAACCATGTCACATTTATAGTTAGGAATAGAGGGAATTCATCTTTAGTGTTATATTTAGCCTCCTTTTCTTCTTGTCCCTTGGATCAAGAAATTAATTTATTTTTCTTTTTTTAATAGCTCGGTTGTTGGTTTTGTATAAATTTTTAGCTGCACAGACAGTTCAATTTTATTTATTTATTTGTGAGTGTGTGTCATCCACTGAGGCAACCGAATCTTTTTCCTGAAACTGAACTTTTTTTTTCCTTTCCTGCCTAAGAGCTAAACTATCTCTAACCAAAGCCCACAAACTAAAAGTATTTGCAGGAACCCTTTTGGGTCCAAAAGCATCATAATGATCTTGTAACTTAACTCCTACATTTTTCTAAGTTTATTGTTTCTTCTTTAGGGAACCATGGACAAACACTTTCTATGAAGTCTAAAAAATTTAAGCAACTGATGTTCCTTGGGCCCGGAGCACACTTTTAAGCATATGTACAAATAGCAAGTGACTATTATCTTGTCCTATTTTTTATTCCTGAGGGATTATCATCACATTCTTACCTTTTGTTTTGTTTTGTTTTGTTTTTTTCGAGACAGGGTTTCTCAGTGTAGCCTTGGCTGGGCTGGATTCACTTTGTAGACCAGGCTGGGCTCAAACTCACAGTGATCCGCCTGCCTCTGCCTCCCAAGTGCTGGGATTACAGGTGTGTGCCACCACGCCCCGCACATTCTTACCTTTTTATTTTACATGAGCTCACTTTTCTCTTGTGGTGTCCTTCACTGAATGCCCTGTATCATAGGAGTCCCTGTTCGGGCACCACTTGCCGGAGCCCGCTCTGACAATATCAAACAGATCCTAAATCAGGGCGCGAGGACTGAGGAATAAAAGAACAAAAAATAAGAAACCGAGGCAAGAAAATAGAAACAAAGGGCAGACTCGGGGCAGCTCGCAGTCAATACCGCAAGACCCTTGCCTTTACTCACCAGTTCAATTTATACACATCTCGGGCATGGGGCAACAAAGCAGAAGGTCACTGTCAGGAGATAATGCTGACATGCTCACGGCGAAAAGGTATAATCTCAATTGACTCTCAGCCTTGAGGCCACAGTGTGCTTTTTCTAAAAGTCTGAAGCCCTTGAGTATATACTTAGTAGAACATCTTGGTCTCAACAATTGATGTGATTCTTATGCTGGAACAGAGCGTACAAGAGCAATGCCTATGAACAAAAAGCCCTTACAAATGGCTCCTGACACACCCTCCAACCTGATCTTTCAAAGGTTGCTCCTGCACTCGTGAGAAGTTCCAGGGTTGGGCTCCCTGGAAGGATGTCTATTCCAGACTTGTGCCCTTGCTGGTTCATTCCCCCAGAGGAGACAACCGTTGTCATCATGTTTACAGTATAAAAGTGTGGCTGAAGAGTTGTTAGTGTGGATTACTCAGACGGAGAGGTCCAGCCTTGCATCCACCACAGAGAGCCCTGGCCTTCAGAGTGCAGCAAGCTGGAAGATCATGGCCTCATCGCTGGTGAGCATCCATTCTGGCTCTTTCCAGGCCCCTGGGTGACTGGAGAGATGGCTCAGTTGGTGAACTGTTTGCTGTGCAAAGGGTGAGGATCTGTGGGTGGTCCCTAGCCCTCATGTAAACAAACAAAACAAAACCCACACCAGACATTGCACTCCTATTGCCCCAGCACTGGAGGTGGGGGGGGGTGGAAACAAGAGGAGCCCAGTCAGCCACTCTAGACAAGCCCCCAGACCTAGTGACAGACCTGGTATCTCAAAAAGTGGGGGAGGGGGAAGGAGAATTGAGAACACAGAATTATGGGGGCACAGGAAGGGAAAAAAAACTTTTATACTAGAATATGACTGACAGTTGAAAAGCAAGAATTCTAAGCATTCCTTTATGGACATCCGTATACACATGCACACACACACATGTGCATGTACACATGCGCGTGCACACATATGCGTGTAAATGAATGACTTTGGGTAGGCTCTCATTCCTCTCCTCAGACATTTCCTGGGAGTCTCAAACAAGACTCTTCACTTTGTCTGCTGTGAGGTAATTCTAACATCTTTCACGCTGGCATCTTATCAGCTATAATTCTGTGAGGTGGCCCCCATCACTGGGAGCCACCCTGCCATGTCATTTACAGTCCTTGGTAGCCTTTAAGGACAGTAACTTTAAACGCCACCCAAGTTCTATATATGATTATTGTAGAAACAGTTAGTACAAACTTCCCTTGAGAAGGCCACACCAGGGCTCTCAGGTGTGAGTGCCTCTCGGTCTCTTAACACTTGTGCTGAAGTCAATAAGAAGACATCTTTACTAAGCGCCAACCCTGATTCATAACCTGGCTAGACCTGTCATTCTGTTGGGCACCAAAACCATGAATCCCAGTTTGGCCTGAGTTGATGTCATCCTCTTAGGTATAGTTAGTATTGCTGTGATGAGACACTGTGACCAAAGCAACCTGGGGAGGAAAGGGTGTATTTGGCTCCCACTTCCACATCACTGCTTATCATCAAAGGAAGTCAGGACAGGAACCTGGAGGCAGGAGCTGATGCAGAGGCCACGAAGGGGTTCTGTTTACTGGCTTGCTCAGACTGTCATCTTATAGAACCCAGGCCCAGGGATAGCATCACCCATAATCGGCTGGGCCCTTCCTCCATCAATCACTAATTAAGAAAATGCCTTACACCTGGATCTTAAAGAAGCATTTTTTCCCCCGATTGAGTTTCCCTCCTGTCGGATGACTCTAGTTTGTGTCAACTTAACCTAAAACTAGCCAGGACAGGCCTTAAAAGTCCAGGCAAGCTCCTCGGGCTCTTGAGAGTGACAGTGGTCAGCTGTATTTCTTTGCTCTGCACCCCTGTCCCCCAAAACACACTGACAGAGCAATTGAGAGAGGTATTTTCCTCTCTTGCTGCACGGTACAGATTGATAAAGCATCAGCCACCTCCTCTCAGGAGCCTACATGGCTCTGAGCAATCCACTGTGCTTTTCTGGGGCCTGCCTAGGACAGTTCAACCCCAGACATGCAGTGCTGATTTGGAAGGGGTTCTCTGAAAAAGCACAGTGACCGTAAGGTAAGGAGTAGCTGGCTGCTGTTCAGGACTTCGGGTAGTTGTTCTGCCTCTGACAGCCAGAGTCTCCTTGACCTGGGGCTCTGAGCCACAGCCAGGCCTTCAATGGCTCAGGCTGACCCGGTCCCATGCAGCAGAGAGTGATGCTCGGAGCTAGGGTTCTGGGTCTTCTCTGCATCCTGCATCTCATGAAGAAAGTCTTTTGGAGAGGAGGTTCTGCCCTGCGTCTAGGAACTCAGGCATGATTAGGGGGCCACAGCTGAGGCAATGGGACCCCTGTGGGCGACTTTGCCTCCAGTACAGCCAGAATCCTAGGGGGTCAGAGTCTGAGCCAAGAGAAGCAAGGATTTGTGAGTAAAGAGCTGTGTGCAGATGCCTGGGGACAGAAAGCCCTTCTGCCACAAGAGGTCTGAGGAAAGGCGACCCCAGAGGACTTGCTCAGTGACAAGAGCAGGAGCCAAGGCAAGTCCTTGCTCCTGCGCTGGGTTGAGGAGAAGGGGTTAAGTTCAGGACCTCGGATGTTCTCTGAGACCACCAAATGAGCCCTTTCTCAAACCAGTGCCACAAGGTAGGGCTGTCACATACCATCCATTTGCCTCAACCTGTCCCGTTTTGGCTGGTTCTCCTAAAGATTACCTTCAGGGTTTCTGTGAGGGTGGAGGGATCTGAGGCTCGCTCAGCTGCTGCCGCTCTTGCCCAGTGGCTTCAGAAGTGAGTGCGGGCCCCATACATGACTTTACCACGGGAGACCTACACAAATTTGTAGTTGCCCCAGATTAGGGCAACAGTGACAGGCCAAGGACTTGAACCAGTGCATTTGTGTTGGGGTATGTCCCCTGCCCGGCTGCTTATATAACCCAGGAGGACCATTGTGAGTCCTCTGAAGTCTCAGGCTTGTCCTCACACGGTGAAGGAAGGCTTCACGTGCCAGGAAATTGCTACACACTGCTTGGCACTGCCACCTGTGGCACCCAGGAGTTCTTTTCAGAGACCTGGACTCAGGAGAACCTCTGACTCTTATGTTTTGTTTTGCTTTACTTTGCTTTGTTTCGTTTCTCATAGTTAGTCTTGCAAATTTTACTCTTCTTTTCTTTTATTGAAAATAGATTATGTGTCGTCGCGCCCCCCACCCCCACCACTGGTGTGGTGGCACATGTCTGTAATTGCAGCACTCAGGGAGGTAGTGGCAGGCAGACCTATGAGAGTTCAAGGCCAGGCTGGCCTACAGAGGGAGTCCAAGACAGCCAAGCCAAACAGAGAAACTGTCTCAAAAACATAAACTCAAAACAAAAATTTTTTTTTCATACAATACATCCTGACTACGGTTTCCCCTCCCTCTTCTCCTCCCAGTCCCTTCCTACTTCCTGTCCCACCCTTATCCACCCACTTTCTGTCTCTCATTAGAAACCAAACAGGCTTCTAGGAGATAATAGCAATAAAATAAAACAAACACACAAGAATAAGACAAAAGAGACAAAAGGAAAAGAGGCCATTAGAATGCACAAGAAACAGATTTGGATGTAGAGAAGACCTGTGGGGTGAAAAAAAAAAGATATATAAATTATAAATAATAAATGAATGAATAAATGAAATGCCTGATATGACATTATAATGCAAAGATGTCACTGAGTTCATTTCCTGTTGGCCATCTACTGCTGGGCATGCCTCCCAGAGAGGAGTTTGTTTTCCCACTTTGGAGAAAACTAGATTTTCATTTGCAAGTGGGTTATCAATTGGAGAAAGCTTCTGGGCTAAGTGTGGGGCAGGTGTCCACTTCTCTTCTCTGCCCTAGGACCCCAATCTGGTGCAGACCTGTGCAGGCCATGTGCATGCTGCCTCAGTCTCTGTGGGCTCATGTATGTGCCAGTCCTGCTGTGTTTAAAAGGCCTTGTTTCCTTGGTGACCTCCAACCCTCTGACTCTTACTTTAAAATGGTTTATGGTTTTTGAGGCTCTTGTGAAAGATGGTGTTCCCCTGATGTTGTTCTCCGTCTGTCTATCATTTGTACATAGGAGAGCTACCAATTTTCTTTCAGTTAATTTTGTACTCAGCTACTTCGGTGAAGGTATTTAACAGCTGTAGGAGTTTCCTGGTGGAATTTTTAGGGTAACATATATACTGTCATCTCATCTGCAAATAAAGATAGTTTGACTTCTCTGTTTCCAATTTGCTCCCTTTCATCTCCTTCAGCTGTCTTATTGCTCTAGGGAGGACTTCAAGAGCTATCTGGACTAGAATGAAGAGAGTGGGCAGCCTTGTCTTGTTCCTAATTTTAATAGAATTGCTTTGTATTCTGTCTTTTTCCCAAAAAGATTTATTTGTTTTATTATGTATACAATGTCCTACCTGCATGTGTGCCTGCCCGCCAGAAGAGGGCACTTGATCTTGTCATAGATGGTTATGAGGCACCACGTGGTTGCTGGAAATTGAACTCAGGACCTCTGGAAGAGCAGACAGTGCTCTTAACCTCTGAGCCATCTCTCTGGCCCATTGCTTTGTATTTCTCTTCACTTAAGTTGATGTGGATTCTGGGCTTGCCATAAGCGCCCTTTATTATTATGTTGAGGAATGTTCCTTGTACCGCTAATTTCTCCTGGACTTTTATCTTCATGAAGGAGCATCGGATTTTGTCAAACATCTTGTCTGCATCTAATGAGATGATCAAGTGGTTTTAATTTTTGTCCTACTTTTTATTAATGGATTATGTTTATTGATTTATGTCTGTTGAACCATCCCTGTATCTCTAGGATGAAGCCCATGCCTTTAATCCCAGCACTTGGGAGGCAGAGGCAGGTGGATCTTTGTGAGTTTGAGGCCAGCCTGGTCTACAAAGGGAATCCAGGATAGCCAGTGTTACATAGAGAAGCCCTGTTTCGAAAAACCAAAAGAAAAAAAAAAAGAGGTTCACTTGATAATGTTTTGATGTGTTGTTGGACTCGGTTTGCAGGTATTTTACTGAGAATTTTTGCATCTATGTTCATACAAGAAATTGGTCTATAATTCTTTAACTTTTAAAAAAGATTTATTTATTTAATATGTATACAGTGCTCTGTCTGCATGTACACCTTCAGGCCAGAAGAGGGCATGAGATCACATAATAGATGGTCATGAGCCACCCTGTGGTTGCTGGGAATTTAACTCAGAACCTTTGGAAGAGCAGTCAGTGCCCTTAACCTCTGAGCCATCTCTCCAGCCCTCTTATTAACTCTTTATATGGCTTAGGTATCAGGATGATTGTGGTCTCATAAAACAAATTGGACAATGTCCCTTCTGTTTCTATTTTGTGGAATAATTTGAGGAGTATTGGTATTAACTCTTCTTTAAAAGTCTGGTAGAATTATGCATTAAAACCACCTGTCCTGGAGCTGGAGAGATGGCTGAGGTTAAGATCACTAACTGGTCTTTCAGAAGTCCCAGCAACCACCTATAATGTAATTTAATGCCCTCTTCTGGCCTGCAGGTATACATGCATGCAGAGCACTGCATACATAATAAATAAGTAAATCTTAAAAAAACAAACAAACAAACAAACACAAGGCCTTGGGCTTGGAGGTTGGGGTGGTGAGCTTTTAATTACTGCTTCTGTTTCAGGATTTATAGGTATGTCTAAATTGCTTGTTTGATCCTGATTAAACTTTCTTTGGTAGATGTTATATATTGAGAAACGTATCCATTTCTTTAGATTTTTCCAATTAGGCAGAGTAAAGGTTTTTAAAGTATGTCCTCATTGAGTCACAAGAGTTCCTTGATATCTGTTGATATGGCCCCTTTTCATCTCTAATCTTGTTCATTTGGGTCTTCTCTCTGTGTGTTTTAGTTAATTGGCTAAAGGTTTGTCAATCTTATGGATTTTCTCAAAGAACCAAGTCTTTGTTTCACTGATTCTTTGTATTGTTCTTTTGTTTGATTGACCCTATTGATCTCAACCCTGAGTTTGATTATTTCTCGACGTCTACTCCTTTTGGATGTGACTGTTTTTGTTCTAGGGGTGTGCTATTAAGTCGCTACTATGAGATCTCTCCTATTTTTTTTTTTTATAGGCACTAGTAGGATGTACTTGCCTCTCAGACGCACCTTCATTGTATCCCTTAAGCTTGGGTATTCTGTGTTTTCATTTTTTTATTCAATTCTAGAAAGCCTTTCATTTATTTCTTAATTTCTTGTCTTGACCCGTTTTTTCATTCAGTTGTGGGTTGTTTAATTTCCATAAGTTTGTAAGCTTTCTGTTGTCCATGATATCCGGCTTTAATGCCTGACAGTCAGATAGGATGCAGGGAGTTATTTTAAATTTCTCGTATCTGTCAACACCAGCAAATCAAAAGAAGGGAAACACACACATCACTATAGCAAACAATAGGAGTCAACAAACACTAGTTATTGGTAATAGCATCAATAAGTCTCAGTTCCTCAATAAAGACACAGACTAACAGAATAAATGTGAAACCAGGAAGCTGGGAGTCCTGACTGTGCTACAGAAAACAATTTCCAGACAGGCGAACACGGATCAGGGTGGAGTTCATTAGGATTCCAATGCAGCTTCAAGAGGTTGGCCGGGCGTGGTGGCGCATGCCTTTAATCCCAGCACTCGGGAGGCAGAGGCAGGCGGATCGCTGTGAGTTCGAGGCCAGCCTGGTCTACAAAGTGAGTCCAGGATGGCCAAGGCTACACAGAGAAACCCTGTCTCGAAAAACCAAAAAAAATTAAAAAAAAAAAATCAAGAGGTTAATAGAAGAAGAGACCCTCAGTGAAAGAGTAAGACAACCCCAAGAGAGTCACACTTATGGCATCATAGGGTGGTTCCTGGTGGTCAGGGCTGTACTGCATTTTTTGGACTATAAGACGCACCTGGCCATAAGATGCACTTAGCTTTTAGAGCAGTAAAACAAGAGAAACGGTAAAAACAGCAATCAGACCATAAGGCACACCCTAATCCACCCAAACACACAGGGGGAGAAAAGTGAGTCTTATGGTCCAAAAAAATAGGTACTTGGTAGCTAAAACCCTAGGTAGAAAAGGGCAACATTCATCTTATATTTGTGGGGGAGTCAGGGGGAGTCAGAGATCATCTTTGGGTGTCATACCTTGGTGAGCCATTCACCTTGCTTTTTTGAGACAGGAGCTAAGCTGGGTAGCCAGAAAGCACGCTGAGCCACCTGAGTCCGCTCCTCCAGTGCTAGGATTATAAACACGTGCCATCGTGCTCAGCTTTTTATCCTGGGTTCTGGAGATTGAACTCAGGGGCCTCATGCTTACAAGGCAAGCACTTGGCCTACTGAGCCACATACACCCCCTCACCCACTCACCCCCGGCCCACGATCTTTTACTGTAAGCAAAAGATTTTCATTTATGTTTTGGTTTGATTTGGTTTGGTGTTCAGAGACATAATTTCCCTACACAGACATGGTTGTATTGGAACTCTCTCCATAGGCCATGTTGGCCTCAAGCTCAGAGATCCTCCTGCTTCTGCCTCCCAAATGCTGGGCTTAAAGGCGTGCCCTGCCTCTCCTGCCTAGAAGACTTCAGTCTTGTGCGATCCTCAAAAATAAATGCAGGGTCGCACGCAGGAAAAGAGATGTCTCTACCCAAAGTCACATATACTCAGTCCTTAAGTGCTGCTCACTGCTGTTTTAACATCGTATTTGAAAAGAGCTCTACATGAAAGGAACTGTCCTCTGTGTAGGCAGCCCTCACAGCGCAGGTTAACAGTGCCCTGGATTCTTGACTCCTGGCCAATGAGAAGGGTCTACCCAGCTCCACAATGAGGTCCTCTTTCCTCTTCTGAGCTCTACAAATTTTATTTTCTCTGCCTTTTTTTTATGCGGCCCCAGCGTCATTAGAAAGTGCATGAAACCAGCTCAAGCCCAACAGGTGTTTCGGCTGCTAAAAGGCAGCAGGTTCTGACCTCCCCACATCTACCAGCCCGACCAACAGCGAGTCAGCACAGAACTGCCAAGCCCAGCCACCGCAGAGACATAGGAACCCCGAGAGGAACTTAAATCCCACAAGGCTATCTGGACCAGGAGGACTACAACCTCAAAGAGCAGCATCCTTTCAGTGCAGCCCCTTTTGGAGGTTGAAGGACCCTTTCACGGAGGGGCAGGGAGGGGAATCCCCTGAGACCATCAGAAAACACAGATATAAATATATTATGATTCGTAACAGCAGTAAAATTGCAGTTATGAAGTTAACAATGATGTTACAGTTGCGGGGGAGCGGGGATAGGCGGTCACCCCCACATAAGGAACTGTATTAAAGGGTTGGAGCTCTAGGAAGGTTGAGAACCACTGCTCTGGAAGGTGTTGGCGATCTGTGCTGACCTTCTCACCCAGAACAGCTGAGCTGGCATGCCTATCTAGGGAAGCAATTTGCCTCAGCAACCACCTGGATGGCATCGGTATTCTTCCCCCATACACCCCAAAGAGGCCCCGCCCATCCCCTCTTCACAAAGGTTCAGAGGGAAGCAGTGGGGTTAGGGATCATGGCTCAGTCACACTGACACTGGCCATGCTCAGTGCTCATAGGATGAGTGAAATCTTACTGATAGCACAGGTACAGGGGCTGGTGTGGGGCGGGCCAGGCCCTCATCCCTCTTCCCGTCACGAAGCTTCGTTTTCTGTATTTGTCACCCACAAAACCCACGGGAGGATTAAAATATGACTTCTCCCAGACAGTCCTTAAGCTTCTTTTGCTTGAAGGACAGTCACCAGCAGCTCGATGGGGCAGGCAACTCAACAAATCAAGATTAAAAACCAGAAGGTACATCAGAAGGAACATACTTCAGAGACAATATAGGTTTAACTCGGAGCCAAATATAAGTGACTGTGACCCAGAAATACAGACTCAAGTTGCCCAAAATATCATGTTCCACCATGGAAACCGTTTCAGGAAGTTTTTATAGGCACAGAACAAAAAGTCTTAAATCAATATATATATATATATTGGAACATCCGACAGGTGGGTCACAACCGAGCAGGGAAGACTCTGCTATAGGCCTCAGACCTTGTCTGATGGCCTCTTAGCTTTAGAAGCCAATGGTCTAAGTTAAGACATCCTGAACACTTTTAGCCAGTATCCACAGAAACACTGATCAGGCAGAGAAACAGACAACGAACAGCTTACCAGAACCCTCAAACTGTGTAGCGCTGCAATGTTGCAGATCCAGCCCCAGTTTTAGGGGGCTCCTCTTTCTAGTCTGTTTGAAATCGACTCAGCTCCCACCGTCTGACCTAAACATCTGTGACTGTCAAAACTTTTATAGCCAGGCATGGTAGTGCACACCCCGGTCTCTGATCCCAGCACTCAGGACGCAGAGCCAGACAGATCTCTGTGGGTTCAAAGCCAGATTGGTCTACAGAACTAGTTCCAGGATAGCTAGAGCTACATAGAGAAAAACTTGTCTCAAAATACAAATGACAACAAAAGACAGTTTTACACCCTATTCTTAGCAGGCCACAGGCTTCTACCAATCCAGAGACCAAGGATGCCATCAGAAATAGCATCTGAAACCTACAGCAGAGATCTCCCACTTTGCCATAACCTGCATCCCTGTGGTCTTTACCAACTGTATGTGGTAAATGCCTTGATTTATGACGCTCTTTGTTCCGTACCCAATAAAATCCACAGGCACATTTCCACAGTGGAACACGTCTCTCGGATCAAGCTGAATCTGTTTCCTGGGCTGTCGTCGCCCGTATTAGGCTCAGAAATAATAAGCCACCTTATTTCCTTTGAGGTGAGGACTGTGTTTTACAGTGGCGGCATTCCCTCATAATAATCTCATTACAACTGTAAAAGGGACACTGATGCCTTGGGGATACCTGTAAGATAAAAGCGTAAGCTCTAAGCTGAAGCGCACTGATTCCTCCGTGTTTAGTTACAGACGCTGTCCCCTGCAGAAGAAAGCTGGAGGTCTACACTGCACAGTCAAGCAACTCCAAGGGAGGACGGTAAAGGAAAGGCACCGATGTGCTCCAGCTTTAACAATCACTCCCCCGGGGAGCAATCTAATCCAGAGGGAAAGACAATACCCCAACTGGACAGTTGGCTGCCACCTAGGAAATTAAAAGGCACTTAATCCTCCACCTATTGAGACAGATTAAAAACAACCTCACGGGTATTTGGCTAAGAGCAGCATTAAATACGGTTCATGTACAATAGGTCTTTGCCAGTAACTGCTCTTTTAATGTTTATTTTTTTCCTTTAAATAAACCAAGACGCAGGACCCTGGTACTTAACTCCCTACTTAACAGGTGCCAGGCTCTTCCCTACCTGGCTGCAGCTGCCAGACCGTCCTCATACCAGATCGGCTGCTGTGGACTCTCCAGTCCCCCCCCCCCCCCAGGAGGCCTTAGATTAGGCCTTGGGGCTAATTCTCGCTTTAGCCCCAAGGACTGTGCTGGGATTTCTGGCAACACCCTGGCCACAACCCCTTACTGGGCTACATAAGCAGCCAACTACTGTGGCTCTTCAAGACTTTCTGGAACCATCCACCTGGCCTGCCCAACGGATGACCTTCCTGTGATCTTTCAGTGATCTCCCTTTGCCTAGAATTTGTTGTTGTTTGTTTAAAGAAAAGAGCTGGGGGTGGGGACGGGAGGGGGGATTCTACCGGGAGTGGGGATTGGGGGGGGGGGTTGCCCGAACTATGGATCTCCTTGCGTCCACCGCGCAAATGTTGAAATTACAGGAGTGTACCACCAACCCCGACTCTCCTGATTACGTTTGATCTTTAGTATTATGAATGCAGTGGGCTGAGCTGCTAAATTGACAGTGCAATGTGGACAGCAGAGCAAAAGTAGCTACTGTAGGGTGGCTGAGGTCCTGAGGCCTGGCCAGGACTGTAGCAGAGGTTGGCACTGCTAGAGCCCAGTGCTGCAGGAAATCTCGGGTAACAGGGTTGGGCAGCGAACCTGACACCTCTCTGCAAGCCGGAGCAATAGGCAAGAGCACTTACTGCCCACAGCTCTGGGGAAGGGTGGCTGGGTGAACAGACAAAAACAAAGACACAGGAGGCCGCCCCTGGCCCTGCTGACAAGTCGGCCCTCTTCCCGGCCCTCTTCCCGGCCCGCGCTCCCTCCCTCCCCCGCCCCCCCCCACTTGTGCGCCTGCGCAGTGCCGCCACCGAGCTGGTTCCTGGCCCATGTCGGGGAGCGCCACCACCTAGTACCACCAGAAACAATGAAATAAAACAGCCTTCAGTTCGCTAAAACCCCGGTTTGGGCCAGCCTCCCTTCCTCCCTTCCAGAGTCCGCTTGGCTTTCAGACTCTCCGGGTGCCACCCACGTGGGTCGTGTGCTGTGCTCTGCGCCTGCTCCAGAGTCCCTGGCCGCCTTCCTGTGTTTTGTGGCTCCCCCCTCCGCTCCACTTTTTCCTTCCCCCAACTCCAAGCGAGCGCAGTGGCCTTTACCCAGGAGTGGAGACACGGCCCAACCCAACTTGTAGTTTGTCTCTCCAAGCGTAGGGTTTTGCTCCTTAAGGAAGTCGTAAAAATTAGCTATAAATGTCAGTATCTGGCCTGCCGTCCTCAAGCCCGCTTCCTCCTGGAGCCTGCGGTTCCTGGGACTGGATAGACTGAAGGCTGGGAACAGTGCTGTGACCTGCTTGCTTGCAGCGTCTGCATGACGCAAGTGTCTCCAGTGTCTAGAGGGATAAGGCTATCCCGCGATGGTCAGGTGTCTTGTGGAGCAGGGTATCCCTAGTGTCTGGGGGTGACATAGGTGGCTCACTGTGCCCAGGGTGGGACAGGAGCACTGACCAAATACCAGTGGTGGAGACTTTTCTCTTGAACTGACCCATAAGGGCTCCTGAAAAAAAGAAAAATCTGAGCTGAACAAACCAAGGTTAGAGGCTGATCTAGAGAACTCCCTGCCCAGGCGGACAGGTAGCTGAAGGAGGGTGTGTCACTTCCGGTTAGGACGAAGGCCTGGGTGGGCTGGTCCAGAGAAGGGATTGGTTTGCTAGAACACATGTGCCCCTCACCCCATCCATCCGTATCCTCCACAGTTTACAGAGTGGGCAGGGTTAGACCAAGTGATTACACTTGACCCAGGAGAGCTATTGGGGAAGGGCACCATAATTTGGTTTTCCAATTGTATCTCTGCTTTACCTATCTCTCATCTTAAATGTGGAATACATAGACAGTGAGTACAGGTACTTATTTGCCTCCCAAGGCTGGCAACCTGACTTCAGTCCTCGGAACCCACAAAGTTAAGTCAGGGCAAAGGAGAGGACTGACTCCTGAAAGTTGTACTCCGACCTCCACACCCAGGCCATGGACAGTGCACCTAAATACAGAAAATCACATAGAGCCATGTTAATAATATATATATTTTTTTTATGGAATAGATGGTCCGTCTATGGCCGTATAGCTTCTGCCTCAGCAAGATGACCATACAGTAAATTTTGACTGGCTGTGGCTAGTGGCATTTTTCTAGCAGTGTTGCAATGCAGTTTCCACTGTGTCGCAAATAAAGAGCGAAGTCAAGCTTGGGTGGCTCTGATGTCCTAAGTGGCCTGCTGGCTACGTATAACCCAGTAGGTCTGAGTCACCCACTGGTCCTATGTAGGAGACTTCCGGTCACAAGCGCAGCTTCCTCAGCTTTCGCCCCAGGAACCCCCTCCCTGGATTCTGAGGAGCTGAGAGGTGCTCATAGGTCAAGGAGTGTAAAGCTCCACATCCAGCACAAACTGTCCACCTTGGGGCTAGGGGCCTCCATGCTCCATCAGCAACATGCTTTCAGACCTGCTCTAGCTACATTTTTTTTTAACGCAAAGTTCTGTTCCCCCTAGCTGGAAGACACAATTATTTTTTACCCATCTACATCCCACTATCACGGTTTTATTTGTTCCTTTGCTTTTATCTTATTCGTTTATTTATTTACTTGTTTATTGTGAAAAGGGTGTCTTAGTTATTTTTCTATTCCTGTGAGCATGATAATACTACTCATAAAAGAAAGCATAGTTGTGGGGAGGGGCTGGAGAAATGGCTCAATGGTTAAGAGCACCGCCTGCTCTTCCAAAGGTCCTGAGTTCAATTCCCAGCAACCACAGGGTTAGAGTCGGTGACCATCATGGTGGGGAGCCTGGCAGTGAGCAGCTATGGCGCAGGAGCACTAGCGTCGAGCTTACTTCTGACCCACAGACATAAAGTATAGAGAGAGCTAACTGGGAATGATGTGGGCTTTTGAAACATCAGAGCCCAATCCTAGTGTCTCACCTCCTCCTCCAAAACGGCCACGCTTCTCAACCCTTTCCAAATAGTTCCAACAACTAAGGACCAAATATTCAAATATATGAGCCTCTGGGGACCACTTTCATTCAAACTAGCACACGGTTCTCACTGTGTAGCTCTGGCTGCCTGGAACTACATAGACAAGGCTCCAATTCACAAAGATTGACTGCCCTAAAAAAAAAAAAAAAGATTGACTGCCCTGACTCTTCCCTCCTAGGTGTTGAGATCAACGGTGTGCACCTCCGTGCCTGGCCTGTTTCTTTGTTTCTATGCTATTCTTGGTCGATTTCTGGGAGTAGCCTAAAAGAGACATAAGAAAATGGCTTTCCCTGATGCAGGTCCCCGAGTCCCGTGGCTGTGACACTGTGATCCACTGTGATCCACTGTGACACAAAAGAATAGAGAGTGGCATCTTCTAGGTGAAACTTCACTGGGAAACATTTTCTATTTTCCCCATAATCCCTGGTTTATCCTTTAAACCACTGTTCCTAACACAGCCTAAAAGCTCTGGGATAAGTGGATTTTAATAAGCAAAAAGCTGTTTTCATAACATCTCACCATGGGAGGCAAATGACAAGGGGCAGAAGAGACACCGAGAGGGAATCATAGCAGCCACTCAGATGAGACGGGGCCACCATCACAAGACAGAAGCCACCAGATAGGGCAGACAGGGCCACTGAGACGAGACAGCAATCAGCAATCGCTAGGGCAGACAGCATCATGACAAGATGACAGCCACCAGGGCAGATGGGGCCAATCAGACCAAGCAGGGATTCTGGGGCCACAGGGACAGACAGAGGTGAGCAGATATCTCCACAAGCCAATACCAATGCTCCTGAGAGATGGGGACCTACTGTCCTCGGCTGTTGGGTGGGGGCAGGGGTGCTTTCCTTTGTAATGTTGACTCAGTTTCCTGAAGCCTCCTCCTAGCATCTCTAGGATGTCTGGTGGTCCCTGCTCTTCTACACCCCCTGTTTCTTTCCCTCCCGTACCCTATCAAATGAGTACCTTTATCTTGCAAACTGGATACAATCTGCATGTTGTGTCCAGTGGCTGTATCTAAAATCCCCTTGTTCAACCGGGTGTGGTGGCGCACGTCTTTAATCCCAGCACTCAGGAGGCAGAGGCAGGTGGATCACTGTGAGTTTGAGGCCAGCCTGGTCTACAAAGCGAGTCCAGGACAGCCAAGGCTACACAGAGAAACCCTGTCTCGAAAAACCAATAAATAAATAAATAAATAAATAAATAAATAAATAAATAAATAAATAAAAATCCCCTTGTTTAACATTGGTAGGAAGGGTGTACCCCAGGCTTGCCATCTGCTGGGTCAGTGTCTTACCAGCAAGGGGTCCTGTAACCCTCCTAGCACGTATAAAGACCTTATAAAGACACCCTTGCACCTCTCTGTTGGATGGCACTTTCTTCCAGGATTAGAATCTTCCCCCTTAGAGAGAAACTCATTAGGATATAGACAAGTGAAAACAGCAGTGTGTTCTAAGGGGAGACAAAACACTCCACCGGTAGAGCAGGGACGCCAATAACTCGTACGGCTTCCGGCGGAACTGACCGGATTCACTAAGCCCCTCTCTCCCTCCCCAAGCAGGTATGTACGCTGGAAAGACTAAGTGTGAGTCTGTGAGTGGGAGTCAGTCTCAGACAACACAAGCTGCAAAGTAAGACGCTGAGACAAGCTGATCTGCCCAGAAAGCGGTTCAGACCACCTGGGCCACTAGGAAAGGACACCCTCCAGCATGTCGAGCTGCCTGAAGGTCGCACCAATGTACTCCACGTTTCCAGCCTTTGTGAACTATCTGTCACCTCTGCTGATACAGCTGCTTTGGTGATACGGCTGCCTTTGAGTCAATGCTGCTCCTGTAAGTAACCCTTCACCCATATTTTCTAAGTAACCCCATCGAAGCGGTGCTTCTCCGTGGTGGCCTTTGGTGGGTGTGAAGATTTGAATAAGAATATAAGCCATCCCTAAATCAATGTTTGCCAGTAAGATTTGCCGTGGTCCTGATGTCTCTTCACTGCAATAAAACCCTAACAAAAACAGTGGCATTCTTGCTTTGCTGTGGTTAGTCCCCAGATGTGAAGAGACCCTTGCTTCTGTCTCCCCAGAAATAGTATTACACAAAACCCTCCCTTTGGCTATCAGACCATTGAAACAATGGACTGAATAAAAAAAAAGTTGGAATTCCCCAGGAATTTCTTCCTAAGAGAAGAATAAAGCTGAAGCCACATGCCAGCGAGAGGAGGTGCTTGTCTCCAGGGCATGGGGTCCAGAAGATGGACTTGGGGGCCGTGAGTCTGTTTGTTCCTTTCCCTCTCCCTCCCCCCCCCCCACCCAATGAATAAACTTCCTCATTTGTATTTCCACTATGGCTTGTGTGGTTGGTCTACAGAGGAGGAGTGGCAGAAGCTGCCAGATAAAGCAGAGGCTCTAGCTCTGACAACAGTGCTGGCAGGAACATGTGCTTTGTAGGTACTGGACCAAGTCATAGCTTAGTGCTTTGTGGACTGGTTGGATTTACACCACTAACAGAGAAAGGGTTAGTGATAAACGCCTGACAAACCTTACCAGAACAGAAGCTGACACATTGTGAATAGAACCACTAGGAAGGAGAGGGGATGTTCTGGTTACAAAGGATCTCTAGGGGTGAAGCAGATGGCTCAGTGGGTAAAGCTGCTTGCCGTGCAATCGTGGGGACCTGGGTTCAATCCCCAGCACCGATGGAAAGCTGGACACTGTAGTATGTGTCTCTGCCATCCAAGCATTCCCACGGTGAGAAGGAAGCTAGAGGCAGGAGAATCCAGAGACACACTAATGGGCCAGCTGGCCTGGCATACTCAGTGGACAGCAACAAACAGACCCTTTGTCAAACAAGATGGACGGTGATCACCAACACCCCAAGTTGTTCTCTGACCTCGACATATATGTCAGAGCACACACAGATTATTTTTTTTTCGAGACAGGGTTTCTCTGTGTAGCCTTGGTTGTCCTGGCCTTATTTTGTAGGCCAGGCTGGCCTCGAACTCACAGCAATCCACATGCCTCTGCCTCCCGAGTGCTGGGATTAAAGGTGTGCGCCACCACGCCCAGCATCACAGATTTTTTTTTTAAAAGATCGATTATATTTTGATTATGTATATGTGTGTTTCTGTTTTGAGTATGCACGCAGTAGTGCAGATACTCTCAGAGACCAGAAGAAGTTTTGGTTCTCCCTGGAACTGGAGGTTGTGACCCCCCCACCCCCCCCCACCCCCCCGCAACATGAGTACTTGGAACCAAACCCCGGATATTTTTGAAAGATCATCCAGTGTTCTTAGCTGCTGAGCCAGACAGACAGCACTAGATAATTTTAAAATAATGATAACTAAAATAAATTAATGAAAACAATCTCTAATTAAGGAGTCACTGGGCAGGAGGGGATCCGTCTGGTATCTCCACCGTTCTGTTTCCATCTTACCTGTTTACTCAGAGCAAAACATCTCCCATCATTTGTGTGGGGGCCCTCTTCCTAAAGGCCAGCTACAGACGGGGCTCCCTGCAGACTCAGCCCCAAGAGTCAACACAAGCGCTTAGTGAGGGCCCAATGAACACATCACAGACCTGTCTCTTGAATCATTTGTAGCCCATATGCTTTGGGTATATACAGGCTGGCATCAAATTTGCTATATAATTGAGGGAAACTCGAACTTCTGATCCCCGCCCCACCCCCACCCCCCGCCTCTATTTCCCTAGTGTTGAGATTACAAGCATGTGTTTTGTGCAGTGTTTGGAGTAAACATGGAGTAAGCATGTGAGGGGTACGTAGTACCTCGCTGACCCACATCACCAGCTCCACTTACTTCTTGTCATGAAAATGTCTAGTCCATCTACTCAGTCACATTCATGTTGTATGTACCTCCCTGTCCCCAAGCGTGGCGACTAAGTAAGTGTCCTGTCATCACCCCACCTGGTAAATCTTCATCCTTTATTACATCAGCTCCCGCAAGTTTTTTTTTTATATATATATACCTGTAATTCATGAGCTGGTCTAGCACCATTTGCACCCTTGATTGTGATGATGGCTAATTAGACCGGGTTTAGAGCCAAGTTGGAGCTACCCCCGGAGCTGCCTGCGAGGGCATTTACAGAGAGATGTAACAGGTAGAGGCAGAAACACTCCAAATGTGCCCAGCAGCACCATTTCATAGGCTGGAGAGACCTGAGTTGAGTATCAGCATCCGTCCCTCTGTGCTTCCTGACGATGGACGCGATGTGATGCTTTCTTGCAAGCTCCCATCATCCTACCTTCCCCACCATCATAGACCGTGGGATCCAGAACAAGCCCTTCTTCCCTTACGTTGTTTTCATCAGATGTTTTGTCATGGCAATGAGAAAAGGGCATAATGCCGTTGGTTGCTAGGGAGACAGATGTGTCTAGTGATGTATCTGGAGCTAAATGGTGTGCATCTCTTTAAAAGCATAACAGGAGCTGGGAGTGAGGTAGAAAGATAGCTAATGAGGTTAAGGTCATTTGTGATTCTTCCAGAGAACTTGGGTTTAATTCCTAGCACTCACTCGGTGGCTCACAACCAATCTGTAATTACAGTCCCAGGGGGATCCAACACCCTCTTCTGGCCCCAGGCGTACGTGAAGTGCACCGGCATATATGCAAGCAAAGCATACGTACAATAATAATTAAAAACATATTTTAAGTCAGGACGTGGTGACACTTGACTTTCATCCCAGTGCCTGAGAGGCAGAGGCAGGCAGATTTCTATGAGTTCAAGGCCAGCCTGGTCTACACAGCAAGCTCCAGGCCAACTAACACTGCATCATCAGACCCTGTCTCAAGAACGAAAACAAAAACAAAAACCAAAACAACAACAGCAAAAAAAAAACCCAGAAACTTTTCTTTTAAATTGTGATAAGGGCTGCTAACATAGCTTGCTTGGTAGAGTGTTTGTCTAGTATACATTGAGTCCTAGGTTCAGTCTCCAGCACATCATAAAAACCAGACTTCACAGCACACTCTATAATCCAACACTGGGAAGGTGGAGGCCAGAGGACCGGAAGTTCAAGGCCGTCCTCACCTACACTGTGAATTCAAGGTCAGCTGGGACTACATGAGACTTTGTCTTAAAAAATAAAATAAGAGCTGGGAGTGGTGGTGCACGCCTTTAATCCCAGCACTTGGGGAGGGAAGCAGAGTCAGAGTCAGGTGGATATCTGTGAGTTCAAGCCCAGCCTGGTCTACAAAGCGAGTCCAGGACAGCCAGGGCTCTGTTACACAGAGAAATCCTGTCTTGAAAATAAATAAATAAATTAATTAATTAATTAATTAAAAGCCGGGCATGGTGGTGCATGCCTTTAATCGCAGCACTTGAGAGGCAAAGGCAGACTACACTGAGAAACCCTGTCTGGAAAAACCTAAAATTAAAAAATTAAAATTAAAATTAAAAAACTAAAACCCCAGGAACCTAGATTCCCTGTTCAGATGTAGCCGATGGACAGCTCATTCTGCACATAGAGGTGTGGGGGAGCAGTGACTGCCTCTGGCATGAACTCCTAAGGCCGCAATCTCCCTTCATGGGAAGGCCTTTTGGTCACACAGAAGAAGGAGATGCTGGTCAGATGGTGAGGGAGGAGGGGGCCCCCCACTTGGTCAGAGGACTAGGGGAGGGGAATGGGGCAGAAGAGGGAGGGAGGGTGGGAACAGGAAGATAAGAGAGGGGGGTAACAATAGTGATGCAATGTGAATAAAAATAAAATAAGACAAAGGACCCACAGTCTATGGCCTTACAACATGTACTGTGGGCTTTCCTGAGCACCGAGACCCACCGCAGACGCCTCTGTGCGGGGCTCTCTGTCACTGACAGTGGCCTTGCGGCTTATTTGGAAGTAGACAGTAGATTGCTGGGCTAGTGCTGTAGGCAGGTGGCAGCCCAGAGCTGGGCTGAGCTCTTCCTTGTGGACCTCATAGCCTGGTGGGCAGAACACTTGTTCTTCAGGGCGTGCAGCTGTGAGTGCTCACTCTGGGCCTCCGTGGATATAACTGAAGCCAGTTCGCACAGGTAAGCTGAACAGGCTTAGAAATAGACACTGCACTCAGGACCAGGATCCGTTGCTAGCACCAGCAACCACCAAAGCTGGCTTGCTCCATCTTCATCTTGACAAGGAGCATGGCTAGCGGGCAAGAGCGGCCCTGGAGAAGTAACTAAGAACTCACCTTTGCTCTGCAAGCTGCAGAGTGAGAGTGGGCCTGCCTTCCCACTTTTGAAACCTCAAACCCAACCCTTAGTGACACACCTCCAACAAGGCCACACCTTCCAGCCTTTCCCAAACAACCAACCCCAACAAGTGGGGACTAAGCATTCAAACAACTGAGCTTATGGGAGCTATCCTCTTTCAAAATACCATGGTTTCTTTTTCTTCTTTAAAGACTTATTTATTTATTATTATGTATACAGTGCTCTGCCTGAGTGTACACCTGCAGGCCAGAAGAGGGCGCCAGGTCTAATTCTAGATGGTTGTGAGCTACCATGTGGTTGCGGGGAATTGAACTCAGGACCTCCGGAAGAGCAGTCAGTGCTCTTAACCTCTGAGCCGTCTCTCCAGCCCCATCGTGTTCTTATTGGTGTGACTAAATCATGACAAAAAGAATGTTTCATTTTTAGGTTTCTCTGTGTAGCCTTGGCTGTCCTGGACTTGCTTTTGTAGACCAGGCTGGCCTCGAACTCAAAACGATCTGCCTTTGCCTCCCAAGTGCTGGAATTAAAGGCGTGTACCACCACGCCCACCCAAGCCCAAAAAGAATTTCTTAAAGGTGCGGGCTCACAGTCTGAGGGTGCACAGTCCTTCATGGTGGGAAGGCATGGCGGCAGGAGCCAGAAGCAGTTGGTCGCATTGCATCTGCGGTCAGGACGCAGAGAGATGAATGGGGCGGGGGTGGGGGGGTGGGGGATAGGGTGGCAGGCGCTCGGCTCACTTTGTCATTTCCATTCCATCTCAGACCCCAGCCTTATGGGATGGCACCACCACCTATGGCTAAGGCGAGTGCCCCCAGCTCAGTCGGCCTAATCTAAGAACTCCACATGGACCTGGCCAGGAAGTGGTCTTAATGTGCTTCTACATCCTGTTGACAGCCAAAATTAGCCATCAGAGAGACCCACCCGAGAGGGCTGTCAAGAGACATGGAGTAAGGAGTTGCGGCTGTGGCTAGTATCGCAGATCTGACCAGATGGCAGCTGCCCTGTTGCTTTTTAGGCCAAAACTTCTTAACACTACTGTGGGACATAATCCCATTGGGGAACATAACTTAACGTAGGTTAAGTTCCCAATGGTAAAACATTTCTGAACATGGAACAATCAAAAATATTTATGAATCTATGCTGGAGAGAGGTCTCTGTGATTATGAGCACTTGATGCTCTGCCAGAGGACCCAGATTCAGTTCTGAGCGCCCACGTGGCAGCTGACAAACATCCGTAACTCCAGCTCCAGGGAATCCAGCCCTTTCTTTTGGCCTCCAGGTGCCCTGGATACATGCAGGCAAATACTCATATGCATAACATAAAAATAAATAAATATTATCCAGGTATGGTGACACACGCCTTTAATCCCAGCACTCAGGAGGCAGAGGTAGGTAGATCTCTGTAAGTTCAAGGCCAGTCTGGTCTGTATAGTGAGTGCCAGGGCTACATAGAGAGACCCTATCTCCAAGAAACAAAATAAAATAAAGAAAAAAAATAAATCTTTGAATAAACAGTCAGGGAGAAGCAAACACATTACAAGGTTTAGGGTAATATCTTGGTTAGTGGCACAAACCCCATGGAGCATAGACCAGGCATGGAGACACATGTCTGTTATCCCAGTTCCGGGACATAAAGGCAAGAGGTTAAGAAGTTCAAGGTCATCCTTGGCTACATAGAAAGTTTAAGGGCAGCCCAGGCTATGTGGCACTTTATATTTAAAAAGGAAAAGAATCAAACACACTAGGAAGTCAAGGTTTTTTTTTTTTTAAACAGTGTTATAACAGTGCATCATGAGATTTCATTGCAGCTTTGGTGCTGACAGACAACACGCACTGTGCATGCTGTCATACACACAATACATGCAACATGCATGCAACAAATGCTGCCTCAAAGACCTTGGCTAGGATTTAAGACTAATTAAGATGATTGTACGTTACAAATTGAAGTTTGTTTGTTTGTTTTTACTGCACATACAAAGTTCTCTGCTCTTAAAAATATATAATGATTTAATTACAGAAAAATGAAGACATTATATATTTTCCTAACATCATTCCGCAGCATGCAAGCATCAAATTAGTATTTTTTAAAAACTGGATTGGATTAAACAAATTGGCAAATACATCCATCTCATTGTTGTGTAAATTTGATTTTGTCTTTAGTAACTGATAAGGTTTTATATATATATATATATATATGAATTATTTTAAAGTCAATTTATTTATTATTTTTATATCAGTAAATGTTTGATTTATGTATCATATATATGTATGTATGTATAGGATATATATATCCTAGAGGAATGCTCATTAAGACTCAGGAAATAGCTGGGCAGTGGTGGCACACACCTCTATGCCAGCTCTAGGGATGCAGAGGCAGGTGGATCTCTGGGTTTATGGCCAGCCTGGTCTATGGAGTGAGTTCCAGGACAGTCAGGGTTACACAGAGAAGTCTTGTCTTAGAGGAAAAAAAAAAAGACTCAGGAAATAGCAACTCACAAGATTCAGGAAACCTCTGACACCAGATGCCCAGGGCCCCTCCTTCCTCAAGGCTTTTACGAGGTAAGAACTGCTGAGCTCGTGACCACTGGCCTGTGGAGTGGCTGCCAGTCATGCAGAGACCTCCAGGGCTCCAGCTGTCTTAACCAACGGTGGGGTGGGTTCTCAGCAACGCAGCTCCATCTGACCGGTCCCTGCTCCTCTAAGTAACCTCTGACCCACACTCCTGCTAGTAACCCCAATACATTCATGGGTCTGTCAGGTTGGACTTTAGAAGTCTTGTGACTTTGCTCTGTCATAAATTCCCTATCTTAGGAGAGTAGATGTTTGCTCATGTCTCCCCAAGACCAGTGTCCCACAACATAAGGTTACATAAAAACTCCTTAGGTGAGGTCTGGGGAGAGTGTCAAGTGCTTGTTGGACCTGCATGTGGATCTGGGTTTGAGTCCCCACAACCCACATAAAAGCTGGACACTCACACTGCAAGTGTCTGCCTTCCCAGAATTCCTATAGGAGGATGAGAGGCAGGAGAATCCCTGAAAGCTTGCAGACCAGCTAGCCTAACTTATGAGACAGAAAAAAGGAAAAAATAAATATATATACATATATGTATTGTCTCTAACAAAGTGACCTCCACACATGCACCAAGCATGTATACAACACCACTCACACAAAGTGTAAACATATACGTGATACATTGCATACACACACTATACACAACACACACTCACACACACACACACACACACACACACACACTCACACACACTTTTCCTTCTCAGATGAAAAGGGGCCTCCAGTAGGAAATTATGTGGGCGTCACAGAGCCATCTGCCTGCCTCGTTCTTTCTGTGGCACAGGCAACCTGCAAGGGCCAGAACCAAACCAAAAGCAGGCATGGAATTCTGACCTGGCACAGTGGCTTCCGGACATGCCTGAATGCTGACCCTGTTGTTAACCTGGCTGATTTCCCTGAAAACGACGA
Source organism: Acomys minous (assembly GCF_964271855.1). NCBI lineage: Eukaryota > Metazoa > Chordata > Mammalia > Rodentia > Muridae > Acomys > Acomys minous. Next base: position 70,492,753 of record NC_140498.1, on the reverse strand, counting down.
AGTAAGAGTCATTTTCCCCTTTTAGGCTAATGAAGTTGGAAACCCAAAAACAAGAATTGAACCATCCATTACCGGGCTCCTGGGATCCCAGCCCTTAAATCTGACCGCCATGCTTGGAAGGAAAATTGCACAAGTAGTGAAAGTGTGGGTCCTGAGAACTAAGCCTGGGGGGTGCCGATGGGCAGGGACACTTCCAGATGCTCTGACATAGCATGGGGGCAGGGGTGGGGGGTGCTTTTTTTTTTTTGAGAAGAAACTGTCCTGTCATACTGCCCCTCATCCGTGTCATTCGGTGGCTCCGCGATTAGCCTCAGCTGCACAAACAAGCCCACAATAGCAGAGGCTAAAAGAAAACAGTGTTTTGTCTCAGGCACAGGAAGCATGGAGGTTGGTGTCACAGCTGGTGTGATACTCTCTGGGGTCCTTTCCATGTCACCTCCTCCTCCAAAGTAGCTGATGGAGCTTTAGTTCCTGCATCTGATTACCGCAGGCTGCGAAGAAGCTTCCAGAAATGGACTTGGAGGTGGCTCTAATTCATTTGTTTCATTTTTCTGTAGATAGAGCTTTTGGCTCTGTCACGTAGACCTGCTGTCCCAAATATTTTGGGGGCTGGGGAAGGAGGATTGAAAGGTAAAGTCATGCTGAGGTATAGAGTGAGTTTAAGGCCAGCCTGGGCAACTTAGTGGGAACTTTTCTCAAAATAGAAGGTAAAAAAGAGGGCTGGGGTGTGGCTCAGTGGTAGAGCACCTGCCTAGAATCCCCCAGTGAGGGGCTGGGGTGTGGCTCAGTGGTAGAGCCCCTGCCTAGAATCCCCCAGTGAGGGGCTGGGGTGTGGCTCAGTGGTAGAGCCCCTGCCTAGAATCCCCCAGTGAGGGGCTGGGGTGTGGCTCAGTGGTAGAGTAGCTGCCTAGAATCCCCCAGTGAGGGGCTGGGGTGTGGCTCAGTGGTAGAGCACCTGCCTAGAATCCCCAGTGAGGGGCTGGGGTGTGGCTCAGTGGTAGAGCACCTGCCTAGAATCCCACAGTGAGGGGCTAGGGTGTGGCTCAGTGGTAGAGCACCTGCCTAGAATCCCCAGTGAGGGGCTGGGGTGTGGCTCAGTGGTAGAGCACCTGCCTAGAATCCCCCAGTGAGGGGCTGGGGTGTGGCTCAGTGGTAGAGCACCTGCCTAGAATCCCCCAGTGAGGGGCTGGGGTGTGGCTCAGTGGTACAGCACCTGCCTAGAATCCCCAGTGAGGGGCTGGGGTGTGGCTCAGTGGTAGAGTAGCTGCCTAGAATCCCCAGTGAGGGGCTGGGTGTGGCTCAGTGGTACAGCACCTGCCTGGAATCCCCCAGTGAGGGGCTGGGGTGTGGCTCAGTGGTACAGCACCTGCCTAGAATCCCCCAGTGAGGGGTTGAGACTATGGCTCTTTAGATAAGAGACCACAACCAGATGTAGTTTCTAGCCAGTGCCAAGTGCTCTACATCTCTGTCTCTCTCTGCCCAACTTATGAATGCCCAACATTTTAGACAGGATGAATAGGATGATGCCTAAGGGGTCATCTCTAGCCACTGGAGTGATTTCATGTATTTTTTGCTCTGGGCAAATACTACCAGGGCAGGTTCTACGGGTGAGTACTAAGACCATGGCATCTTCCCATCACCATGGAGTTGGCAATAGGATGATAAACAGAGTTCCCACCAGCAGCAGGTGCATTGTGCCCAAAAGGACACCATCTGTGGTTTTTAAATTGGCAGGCTCATCTGGCATTCCAGAACCCATTAAATAAAACCTCTACTAGTCACATTTCTATTGTTTCAATGTAACATCATGACCAAGGCAACTTATAGAAGAAAAGGCTAACTGGGGGACAGGGGGGGCTTACAGTTCCAGAATGTGAGAGTTCATAATGGCGGAGGGGAGCTAACAGGAAGGTAGTGGCTAGAGCCCTGTGTGAGAGTTCACATTTTGAACCACACAGGAAGCAGAGAGCGCTAACTTGAAACAACATGAGTCTTTTGAAACCTCAAAGCCTGCCCCAGTGACATATTTCCTCCAGCAAGGCCACGCCTCCTAATCCTCCCCAAACAGCCACCAACTGGGGACCAAATAATCAAATGCCTGCCACCATATTCCACTCCCTGGCCCTGTAGTCTCATCATAACAGCCGAAGCCACATCAGACTTAGTCCAATGTCTAGGGTGCCCATAGTCTCTCAGTCTCAACACTGTTTAAAAGCCCGGGTCTCCTCCAAGACACAGGGCTATCTCTTAATCGTAACCCTCTGTAAGATCAAAACAAACCAAATAATTCCAACATGCAATGACACAAAATACACATTACTATCCCAAAAGGAGGTAAAGGGGGCATAGTGAGGAAACGCTGGATCAAAGCTAGACTGGAACCTGCAAGGCAAACTCCAAATCCTGTAGTTCTGTATCCAGGGTCAAAGGGCTTAGATGGCTCTGCCCCTCTGGCTTTGTTGGCTGGCAGAATACATCTTTCTCTTGGGCTGGCTCCACTTTCTGCGTTCAGGCCTCCTTGAATGCAGACAACCCACAGCTCTGGCATCTCCACCCTCTTGGGCTCTCCAACACAATTCCGGCTTCGTTTTCACGGTTTCCGATAATGGCTTCAAGTGTCCCTTGCCCTCTCAGGGCCAGCACACAGGCACTGCCCTGTCACATGTTGCCTGGTATCATGGCTCTTCCTCTTCGTAGAAGAAGATTCCATGACTTGTTTATGTTATGCCCAGATCTCAAGGTCCCCAAAGACCACTCAGAAGCCACTTCTGATGCAAGTGCGTGAGGGTTGTTTATTCAAGCCCGGGCAGGGACTCCCTCCCTCCCTAACACAGTGGATTGGGAATGGGAGCCTGGAACTTAGAAAGTGTGTGGTTTTTATAGGTTTTAGACAAAGAAATGGGTTTTACATTACATGATTGGGTGACATTTGTGGGGGAATAGCGCCCTTTAAACTGATTGTTACTAGTGCGGTACCAAACCACAGACTACTAACTTCTAGAGAATAATTTTTTGAGAGATCTGGGGGGAACTTCCAGACTTTTAATACCCTGTGGTTTTCCAGCTGATTGGTTATTCTATATTTCTGTGCCAAGTGCGTCTTCTATGGGTTTTTCTAGATCTAGAGTTCAGGAGTTGGTCACCCAAATACAGAAACGGAAGTTTTAAGCAAAATGGAGTTACTTTGGTCTGTCAGTTTACTCATAGATTCTTCCGGGCTTTAAAAACCAGCATCACATGGACAACACCTCCAAGTTTGGCTTGGGATGGATTCTGGCCCCCCTGAGCCACCGTAACGGCAGCTTCTGTTTGGTGGCTGCTTTTCCTTCTGTTCCTTAGACATTTAGCTGAGTGGGGTCTTACCCGGAAGTCAACCCCCCTTTATTCTGAGGTATATTTGGCCTCTCCTCAATGGCACTACTCTCCTTACCAGTGGCAGCCTCTCCTCATGCACAAGCCTTCGCTGTAATTTGATTTATTTTTATCTTTAATTGCATGGGAGTGTGGGTGCCCTAGGAGGCTAGAGGCATTAGACCCCTGGGAACTGTAAGCAGGTGCTGGGAATCAAACTTGGGTCCTTTGGGAGAGCAGTGTGAGCGCTTAACAACTGAGCTACCTCTCCAGCCTGGCTGTAACATTTAGTTTGCCAGTGGCCATGTCCTTCCCGAGCTGTATATTTCATGTTTCTTCCTTCCGCATGTGCTGTTTTTCTCTGTAGACCTATGTGAGAGTAAGTATTAAGCCGGGCGTGGTGGCACACGCCTTTAATCCCAGCACTTGGGAGGCAGAGGCAGGCGGATCTTTGTGAGTTCGAGGCCAGCCTGGTCTACAAAGTGAGTCCAGGACAGCCAAGGCTACACAGAGAAACCCTGTCTTGGGGGGGAAAAAAGAGTAAGTATTAATAGTGCTGCAAAAGAATCAATATTAGGCTGTCTTGAAGTTTCCTCCACCCAGAATTTAGTCTATTGATTTTAAATTCAGCCTCAGGCAAAAATTCTTAAGACAAGGGCCAAAGGCAGCCACACTCTTGGTCAAAATATCACAGAACAGTGTCCAGGCCAGTTGTTCATCTTGCTCTTCTATGAACCCTCTTGAGCTGGGGTTCCATAGTCCACCTAGCTTTCAGCGCTACCGTCTTCCAAGCTCCTGCTACTATGACCATTAAGCTGTGCTTATAGTATTCAATTGCTTTTCTAGTCCGAAGTCATGAGGTCTTTCACAATACTCAAAACAACAACAACAACAACAACAACAACAACAGCAACAACAACAACAACATGGACATTGTCAGGTCTGTCACAGCAATATCCCATTTTGGTACCAACTTCTATGTTACGATGTGGGCGTGAGACTGTGGGGGCTAGGGAGTGAAAGGTCTGAATGAGATGCCTCTGATATCTCTGGCATTTGGACATTAGGTCCTCAGTTGGCTGTTTGAGGAGGATTGGGAGATGTGTGGCCTTGCTTGAAGAGGTGTGTCACTGGGCGGAGCCACCTGGTCTCAAAGTCAGCTCGCTCTGCTTTCTGAGCTGCGGTTCAAGATATGAGCTTTCAGCTGCTGCTCCAACCACCGGCTGCCTGTTACCTCCAATGTCCCCCCTCTTATCTCTGAAACCACAAGGCCTGAATAAACTTGAGGCCAGCATGCCACGTGAGTTCCAGGACAGCCAAGGCTACACTGAGAAACCCTGTCTCAATCCCCCCCTAACGCCCCTTACCCCCCAAAAAATAAAAAGAAAGAAAAGTAACAAAACACCACCCTCTGCAACTTCAGCAAAAAGCATTAGATTGCTTTGATGACAGATCCTGGATCGCTACAACACATGCACAGTGAATCTCCTGGCTCAGGTGTCTTTGCGCACTGGACCACGGCAAACTGACGTAGCTATGGCCTCCCAAAGGTCATGAAGTGTTCCCATGAAGAGCTAAATTCACGCACTCTTTAGAAAACACTTTCTTCAGAATGTGCCTAGGCTTCCTGTTTTGTTTTATATTTTATTTTGTGTGTACAGGTGTTTTCCCTACATGTATGTCTGTGCACCACATGCATGCCTGGTACTCATGGAGGCAAAAGGAAGACATCAGAAGGATTGGAACTGCCTGTGAGCTACTATATAGGTGCTGAGAACCACCCCCCTTCCCCGAATCATCTGGAAGAGCGGCCAGTGCTCTTAACCACTAACCACAATTTTCTGTTTGAGTCTCTCTTTTCTCTCTCTCTGTCTCTCTCTCTCTGTCTCTGTCTCTCTGTCTCTCTTCTCTTTCTCTCTGTGTCTGTCTCTGTCTATCTCTATCTCTGTCTGTCTCTCTGTGTCTCTCTGTCTCTCTGTCTAAGTCTGTCTCTGTCTGTTTCTCTCTCTCTGTCTCTCTGTGTCTCTCTCTTGTCTCTTTCTCTGTCTCTCTTTTCTCTCTGTGTGTCTGTCTCTATCTCTGTCTCTGTCTGTCTCTCTGTGTCTCTCTGTCTAAGTCTGTCTCTGTCTGTTTCTCTCTCTCCTCCCTCCCTCTCTCTCTCTCTCTCCCTCTCTCTCACAAAGTATCATGTATCTAAGGCTTGGCATCAAATTTACTATGTATCCAAGGATGACCCTGGGCTCCCAGTTCTCCTGTCTCCACCTCCAGAGTGATAGAATTACAGACCTGTCCCGCCATGCTTGCTTTATTTGATGCGGATGGATGATCAAACCCAGGGTGCTTACTTGTGGGAAGCAGAGGACAGCCCCTGGATTCTCTCATTCCTTGCGCATTACCTATGTTATTTTTTGAACCTGGAGACCACTGGTTTAGGCTCAGCTGGCTGGCCCATGAGCCCCCAGGGATCTGCTTCTCTCCATCAGCCCAGCACTGAGATGACACACATGTGTCACCATGCCTTGCCTTTGATGTGGGGTCGCATCCTGATGCTCTCACAGCGAGTAGTCTACCCACTGAGCTATCCCTCCATCCCCTTCTTTGTCATTTCTGGCACACATTGTGGTACATAAAGACCCTTGGACGATGCTTGCAGAGCCTGTTTGTTTGACGTTGAGGTCAACATCAAGCAAAAGATCACGAGCTCTGCAGCAGAAGAGGTGGCTGACTGCCATAGGGGGAATCATGTGCAGAAGTTGGGGACTGAGGATGCTGTGTGGTGGGCCAAGACAAGTTAACCTTCTCTGGTTGGTCCCGAGTTGCATGTGGTTCCTGAAGTGTTGGGAATCTAGATTCAGGGCAGCCTGCAATACTAACTACCCGCCAGCCATGCAGCTTACCACTGCAGAGGGTATAGGCAGGCATCCATGGATACTGGGGCTGGCTAGGGGAGCACATGCAGACATGTGTCAATCTCCAGTAGCACGCTGTTCTTGAAATGTTGGCAAGAGACCCTAGTCACGAAGTGTCCTCCTCAGTGTCTAATCGGAAGCAAGCATACGGGGTTACCATCTCAGCTGGCAGGCCATCCAAGGAGACAGTAGAACTCACCAAATCCAGGGTCTTGGAGGACACCGCGGTCTGTTAGTCTGGGAGGAAGACCCTGATGCACAGGGCTGGGAGTCGATGAGGGAGGGCACCCAGCCGCACCCATTGGTGTGGTAGCTCTCATTGCAGTGCCATTACGTTGTTTTACTTAAAGACCCTCAAGAGGTCGTTTGCTTATTTGTTTTAAACTGTATAAGGCATCAGATGGCACCGACCTTAGGAAGAATCAAACTCAAGATAGTCTTTCCAGAGGGAAGTGAGCTGAGTCTCCCCTCCTGGGGAAGGTGCTGAGTGTGTATGTGGGGGGGGGGGACAAAACGAAGCTCTCACTGACACCCTTAGGTCAGTTTTGATGTCCTGCAGGGACACAGCCCTCCCCCCCCCACCTCTCCCCTCTCAGAGGAACTCGTGGGTGGATGGTACCTTAGGTGGCTCTGGGTGCAGCGGATCCGCACAGTGTGGGCTCAGCCTTGCTTTTAATAGCACCGCTCATTTCCAGGAGGAGGAAATGGGACCACTTAGGCTGTGCAGAGAGAATTCCATTAATGTTCGCTCTGACCTTACTAACTCCAGTGTCATTAGCAATGTATACATTTTCAAAAATCCCCTTAATGCCAAAAAGCAGTAATGAGAGTGTTATGCTGGTGAATGAGCCGTAAAATGAACCAGCCCTGATTTGTTCTCCCCCCCACCCCACCCCCGCACCCCCACCCCACACTCCCCCTTGCTGTCAGCCCCCTGGTTAAGTAATGGCCAGGGTGGAGGAAGGCCGAGCGTCTCCCCAGACCCCAGCTAAGACATCAGACTTCTCTAAGCACAGTTGATTAGAAGATAAAAATATTTACACACACCTCATTCTCCATTATCTCAGCTTTTTTTTTTTCTTCTCCTAAGTAATTAGTTTCTCCTGCATCATCTTGGGAGGATGTTCACACCATCCATCTCTGTTGTTGTAATTATGAACGGCCTGGGTCGGAGGCTGAGCAGAGCGCACACCTCTCGCCCTCAGGGCATCCTCAGCTGCTTCTGGGATGGCTCTAAATGTCCTCCTGGGCTGGGCTGTGTTCTCATCACCATCTGCTCTCTCACCCGCACCCTGCACGATGCTTACGGACTCTACTTGTCCAGCCCCAGACCTCCACCAGCTTGTCAAATGTGAAAAAAACAGGGCACAGGCATCTATAAGCCTACCGCTCGGGAAGCAAGAGGTGTGAGGAACAGAAGTTCAAGGCCACCCCCAGCCACATAGTGAGTTCAAGGCCGTTCTGGGCTCTATGAAGCCCTCCCCACCTGGACATTTTTACTTTTGACATACCGCACACACCCACATCTATTACATAAGCACATTCTGTGGGTCAGTCTCAAACTGATGTGGGCACAAGTACACAACTTTCTAGAATTTATAATCAGCACTTCTTTAGGATCTAGGTCATTTGGAAAGCTAGCTTTGTGAATAATTACATCATATTAAAATAATTTTCATAAGTTATCATTTGCTTGTATACCCTCAAATGCTGAAAACATAATTTCCCCCCACAGGAATATATGCCAAGCACATTTTTAGAGATGGAACTTTCATGTATGTGTATATGTGTGTATGTGTGTGTATAAGTATGTGTGTTTGTGTGTGTATATATGTATGTGTGTATGTATCTGTATCTGTATATGTGTGTATATGTATGTGTATGTGTGTATGTGTATTTGCGTGTATGTATATGTCTGTGTATGTGTGTTTGTGTATTAGTATATGTGTGTTTGTGTATTTGTATATGGGTGTATATGTGTGTATGTATGTGGTTTGTGTGTACGTGTGTGTCCAGAGATCAAACTTGGCTTTTGTTCCTCAGAAGCTATCCCACCTTGATTTTTGAGACAGCGTCTCTCACTTACGTGGCGCTCGACACTTCAGTTAGGGTGTCTCCGTGCTGCCCCTCCTCCCCACACTGGCACTGAAAGCCTGCACCACCAGGCTCAGCCTCTTAGGTGGGCTCTGGGGATTGAACTCAGGCTCTCAGACTTTCAAAGAAAGCACTTCTCCATCTGAGCCATCCCCCAACCCAGGGATAGAGCTTCTCTGCCCTTCCACAGAAGCCCAGGGGATGATGAAGGCAAGAGAAAGAGGAGCCCAGTGGTCCTCTAGACTCTGAATGGGATGCCTGGGCTCTTCCCTTCATCTTGTTGTCTCTCCATTGCCCTCTGCCCCCTCAGCCCCCAGACAACACTTTCCTGATTTCCACCACCATAGACTGCTTTTTCCTTGCGTATCTCTCCTTAGATTCTATCTCCTCCCCCCACCCCAAGTGGGACCACCCGGTGGCCTGTAACTTACGAAGTAGGCTAAGCTGGTGCCTGTCTTTGCTCCTCCAGCACCGGGAGTACAAACATTCATCACGATGCTCAGCTTTTTAGAAATGTGGTGTCTGAGGGTCCAACTCAGGTCTGTATGCTCACATCGCCGACTCAGCTTTTTTCCTAAGCCCTTTTATTTGTTTGAGACGGGGTCTCGTATATCTCAGACCAGACTCCAAGTGACTGCATAGCTAACGATGACCTTGAACTTCTCTGGTCCTCCTGCCTCTACCTCCCAAGTGAGTGCTGGGATTATCGATGAGGCCATCATACCTGTTTTAAGAAGTACTAGGTATCTCGTATTCTAACAACTGGGCTATAGGCCGTCAGTCCCGATAGAGGTCTCAGCCCCAGTTGCCATAGTAGCCTTTGGAACAAGTAGTAGTGACAGCCTCCAGCAGGGTCTCCAAGAGGCTCAGCCCAGGCCCCTCTGTCACATATCATGGGGGTCAGAGACAAGACAGTTAGAAATGTAAGAAGTCAGAAAAAAATGTTCACGGACAATCATAGGTCATAGACAAGCTGGGCAGGCAGAATCCGGGTCAACATCCTGCTTAGGTGGGTGCACAGAAGACAAGGCACCCTCAAACCACCAATGCCACAAGCAGTCCTTCTCTAAGGACCCCAGGGGACATCAGAGTACTGGCCCAATGCTTAAGGAACCTTTTCTTTAGACAGACTCTTTCTCCCAGGGAGAGAGGCAAGAAATAAGCAGGCAGATCAGAGAGCTCCAAGCCCTGCTGTGCACACAGGGCCCAGCCATGTGGACATGGCTCTGCAGCTGTGTACATGGCCCTGGTCAGTGACTCTACACCACAGGTTCATAGGTCCACCAAGGCTGACTAGATCTCAACCACCCTTCAGACACAAAGGCTGATGCCCACTTACTGGGCAGGAAGATCCTGGTGCTGCCATGGCGTGTCTTCTAGGCAGCTTCTGAGAATGGCTGCTCCCCCACCCACAACTGGGTACCAGTCAGGGCTCCATTGCAAAGGAATTAACCACATACTCTGGAAGGCAGATAGGAAAGTAAGAGGCACTAACAGGGTCTGGTTTTTTTTTTGTTTTTTTTTTGTTTTTTGTTTTTTTGGTTTTTTTGTTTGTTTGTTTTTGCTTTGGGCACATGTATGCAGGCATTTGCACACACTGAACAGGGGCTTCACTCACCAGATAGCCTTGAGCATCCGCTACCTTCCCTGGCCTCAGTTTATCTGCTTGACCTCTTTGGCTATGGATCAGAAGCAGTGCTCAGGGCCAGTTTTAGCTCAGAGGGTGAAAGACCTAGTTGCGCTTGCTGAAGTCCTGGCCGCATTTTCGCTGCATCCCGCGGTTTCCTGACAAAAGGGAACACGTTCAGCTCTCCAAATGGTCTCACCTCTTGCTATTTTTGCAGAAGGCCTGAACGCAATTGTTAAAAATAGAAATAACGAGGGAAAGCAAGGCTTCTAACCTTGAGTCACAGGCCAGGACAGCTCCCAGCATCCTCTCTGGGCTGGATGATAAATGATCATTGTGCTGTATTTGTCCTTAGCTCATTTATCCTTGGCCTGGAGAGAAAGTTTCTGACTTTTTCTGCTCTTTATAAAGGAGAGCCGGAGAGGTGTCTGTGGCAGACTGACTCTGCCTAGCTTTGCCTGTGTGCCGTACCCTGGGCTTCAGCCTGGCAGGCGCTACGTGCCTATGTGCACTATGTGCAGCTTAGCTGAGGTGCCCTGCAGCCTCACAGGTCAGCTAGCTGGAAGCCAGCATAATAAACCAACTCAGAGCGTGCTAAGCCTCACCCAACCCCACTCTGAGCTAACCAGCCATTCCCTGCTGAGGAGTGAGAAGACCCTGGGGAGATCAGGTGACTGGTGTCAATTCTGGGGATCCTAGGTGCCTCGGGGTGGGGCTAAATAGAGGTGGACAGGACCCTGGCTTCCTCAAAGCAAGGGCTGCAATGCAATATAAGGCTGGAAGACATTGCCTGCATTGGGAAAGCGCAGGCTTCCTTTCCCAGCCTGCCTCAGAGTTCGAGGACGATGAACCTCCTTTTCCTACCCTCACAGCCACAATGGCCTGTGCTCCATCTGGGGTCCCAGACCATAAGAGAGCAGGCCCCATCTATGGCACGTGGGGTGGAGCTGAACCACCACCATTGGTCATAAAGCACAGTCACCAAGGAGTTTGCCTTTGATCTCTTCTAACGCCAGGGCTAGCCTAGACGCGTGGCCACGCCTCTCTCTTCAGGTGAGGCATATATAGAAAACTTTCTACAACTCCCAACTCTCTCAGAAAACACTTGAAAGAACTTTGTAGTGAATGAGGCTGAGGCTGGGAGGCCAGGACATGACTTCAGCTCAGTCTACAGTAGGGCGGCAGCCAAACCAGGCGTGCAAGTGCCTGGGGCGTCTGGAGACAAGGTTTCTGTATGTTAAATGTTCTTATATGTGTTACCCCTGCAGGCTCTGGAGAGTCCCAAGGCTGCCACAGATACACTTGACTCTACCAAACCTCCTCTTTAGTCTCTGTGTACATCAGATGGTTCTGTCTGTTGGATGTGTGTGGCATGTATACATGCGTACACACAAGTATATACATGGCTGTCTGTGCACAGAGGCATGTATACATATTTGGCTACACACACACACACATACACACACCTGTATTATGTGCATAGGAACACACACAATACACATGCGTACATACAGAAGGGACCTATGAGCATCTGTGTGTGTGTGTGTGTGTGTGTGTGTGTGTGTGTGTGTGTGTGTGTGTGTGTGTGCTTGGTCAGACACCCATTTCTATGGCTTTCCGGTGCAAGCCCCACACTATCCAGTGTTGGTCCACGTCTTTCATGAAGCCCCAGGGAATGTATTCTTGCCCAACCCACAGCACCTGAGCACCATTCAGAATCGCATCACAAGGAAGTGACCACACTCCCGTGTGAGAGACAGACAAGAGGAGGAGTACAGAAGACACTTGGAGGGTTTCCTTTGGGGCACATGCTTTGCTCTAGGCATGCATGCATTCATACACACCGAACATGTGTAGAGTGCGCCTGTGCCTACCTGTGTATGTAAACACGTGTGTGTTGCAGTGTGTTGGCCTAAGCCAATCCCCGAGAACCCCTAGCAGAGGTCTCTCAACTGGTTGCCCTTGAAAAAAATTTAAGAGTGAGGGAAAGAGTTGGGGGTCTGTCTTAGTCAAAGTTCTATCGCTGTCAAGAGACACCATGACCATGGTACTCTTTTTTTAAAATTATTATTTATTTATTTTATGTATATGAGTGCTCTATCTGCATGTACACCTGCGGGCCGGAAGATGGCACAAGATCTCATGATAGGTGGTTATGAGCCATCATGTGGCTGGTGGGAATTGAACTCAGGACCTCTTGAGGAGCAGACAGTGCTCTTAACCGCTGAGCCATCTCTCCAGCCCAGGCCATAGTGCTCTTATAAAGGAAAACGTTTAACTGGGGCTGGCTTACAGTTCAGAGGTTCAGTCTATTATCATCATGGCGGGAAGCATGGCAGCGTGCAGGCAGACATGGTGCTGGAGAGATAGCTGAGAGTTCTACATCTGGATTGGCAGGCAGCAGGAGGAAAGAGAGAGACACTGTGCTGAGCATCTGAAACCTCAAAGCCCACCCCCTCAGTAACATAAATCCTCCAATAAGGCCACACCTCCTGATAGCACGACCCCTTATTGAGCCTACAGGGGACCACCACAAGGCTCACAGTGAGATGTCATGTAGCCAGATCGTTGCCTAGAAAGCCCTCTTGGGCCAGTCCTTGGTGGTACATTACAGCATTACCATGCAAGGAGGCGTGGCCTCGTTGTGAAGGTTTGCAGCAATGGGAACGGGCTGTCTGGGATTCTCAAGCCCTCTCGTGAGGCAGGGATGTGAAATAAGGATGCACGGTGTGCTCAAATGATACCCGGACCTGCACAATTGTCCACATGGCTCAAAGTGCTTTTCTTTTATACTTTCTAAACAATTGATTAAGTCCACTTATTAAAATAGAGACGTAGACATCTGTAATAGTGACTTTGGTTTCTGGGCTGGCTCAGTACTGATGGAAGGATTATGCTTACTCCCAAAAGGACTGTGCAAGTCAATGAATCACTGTAATTCTCACCTAGAGCAGATCCCTCGTCTTCGAACCTTCACTACGAGGCAGTTTCTCTTAATGGTGATTCTCTGGGCGTTGGTTGGCATGACAACTGGTCCTTTCACTTTCACGTTTTTATTTCTCCTTCTGTTCCTCTGATCCAGTCAGCCGGCTTCACCTTAAGGCTGGTGACTGCAATTCCAGTTTGCTGAACCTCCACCCCAGTCTCCCAGGCATCTTTCTGCTGTCTTTAGAAGCCATGGCCGTGGTGGCAGCTTCCTGATCCCCAGCAGGAGGGAACAGCAGTGAGTCCCAACAGGAGTGCGGGAAAGAGTGCTCCTCCACACCCACACCTCCAACTCAGAAAGCCAGGGTGCCTTTAAGGCAGTAACAGGATAAGCAGGAGAGGTAACTCAGTCCTGAAGGTACTTGTCCTGTCAGAGTTTGGTCCCCAGCTCCCACATACAAAGCTAGGCAGGGTGGTGCTTACCTGTAATCTGAGCAAGGCGGAGACTAAACAGAAGGCTCTTCGTGTTCTCTGGCCAGCCAGCCTAGGCTAATTGGCAGGCCCCAAGTCCTAGAGAAACAAGGTAAACTGCTGTCCAAGGGGACGTTACCTGAAATTTATCTCTGGCCTCTCTATGCATGTGTGCACATCGCACACACGCTCACATGCATACACAAGTGCACCCATGTACACATGCACGCAAGATGGATTCTCTCACAGTCCATGGTGTCTGTCTAGAGAATGCCTTCCCTGGGAAGATTTAAACAGATGCCAACTCCCTTCTTATAAGTTCTCAAGGACAAGCCAAGGGACGGTTCCACTAAAACTCACCCTAGGGGACTGGTGAGGTCACCGGGCTTACAGAGCATGGTGAGGGGGGTTACTGGCTGGAGAGTGGGTGAACCCCCCAAAGCAGCTGCACTTGGAAACTCTTCACCCTTCGTCCGTAGTTACTTTTCTATTCCCATGACAAAACACCATGGCCAAAGCCACTTAGAAAAGAACGCTTTTAGCTTGGTGCTCACAGTATCAGGGGGTTAAGAGTCTGAGGCCACTGTGGTAGGGAGGGTGGCAGCTGGCAGGCAGAGATGGTACTAGAACAGTAGCTGAGAGCGTTTACATGTTGAGACCACAACAGAGAGGGGCAGGGAGGGAGAAGGAGGAGGAAGGGGGAGAGAACTGGGAATGCCATGGGCTTTTGAAACCTCAAAGCCTACCCCCCAGGGACACAGACACACCCCTTCCAATAAGGCCACACCTCCTAGTCCTCTCTAAACAGTTCCACTAACGGGGGGGGGGGGGGGGGGGGGGGAGCCAAGCATTCAAAGCTATGAGCTTAAAGCGCCATTCCCTCGGAAACCACCACACCCCAAATGAGGTCTTTCCCATAGCCGCACCAGTGCAGCTCCCTAGCTTATATCCCCTAACGTCTCCTACAGTTAGAGTAGGACTGCGGACAAATGGCTGGAGGGGTATCTGGACTATAGGTGAAGGCTAGCGGCTCTCCCCATGTCCTCCATGTGCTCCTCCTACGAGGGACTAGCAACCATCCATAGGCCAGATGGTGACAAACGCCTGTCTGCAAGCAGAGAGAGCTGATCTGATGCAGTTAGTGGCTGTTTTCCTTGCATGAGCCTGATCTACAACGGTGTCCTTGCTGTAGATCATGACTGGTCAGTTGGGGATGCTGGGCAGTCCGGGAAGGACTGACTGGTTCAGCCAAAGCTGAGCAGGACATTCTCTGTACCAGGAGCTTTCCAGAACCTCAGGAAACCACTCACCCTGAGGTTCAGGCACTCTGGTCCATCCAAAATCTAACCAGAGTTCTCAGAGGTCCACAAGCCCTGCTTTAAAATGAGTTATCAGTTCAGCAGGGAGGCAGGTGGGTTAGGTGCGCAGGCTATGCGTCACCTAGGGGCAGATGGCTGCCACTGTCACCCCAGCTCTGAGCCACCCAATCTGTAGCACAGAGGTGTGCCGTGTCCTTCTTTCAGACTTATCCAAGCCCTCTGAGGACAAAGACAGCTCTTGGGGGTACCTGATAAAAAGCCAGCTCGTCACTATTGGCCAGGAGACAGACAGGTGTGGGAGGAGCTTGTGGCCCTGACAGGGTACTGTCTGTGGCCTGTCAGCTGCACATGCTCTGCAACCTAACACAGCTAACCACTTTCACCAGTGAGCACGACCCACCACAAGCCCCTGAGTGACCTTTCCAGCCTCCCGGGAACGCCCAGTGAGGACACAACAACAGGAAGTGGCAGTCAGTTGGGTGGTTCCCTGTGGTCCTATTTGAGTGAGACCAGAGATCATTTCCCCAAACCACCCTGGTATGGAAACTGTGGGTGTGTTGTGGTAAGTGGCATTTTGGCATTTTGGCTAATTAGCCTAGCCACTGTGAACCAAAGGAAGAATAGAGAGAAAAGAGGTGTGTATCCACAGCGGAAGGGAACACGGAGGGAACCTAGGGACCTTCACACAGAGGCCGAAGGTCAGCCAGCCTGGGGGATAGAAGAGAAGAAAAAGTCAAAGTTAATACCTTCCTAGCAGCCATTGGTGGCAAACCCAGACAGGGTCTGAGGTCCACTACAGCCCCTCTCCTGTCCTCAAGGAGTAGGTGTGCCCCTGCCCATCATGAAGGTAGCAGCAACATTCTCGATTTACTCAAGCTCCATGGAGCTGTTCCCATGCTGTGAATCCAGGACATCCTACCTTGCGCAGTATTTCTGGAATGGGAGCCTAAGATTGGGCTGAGGGAACATGAAGAAAGGTGATGGAAAACGTCCAAGGAACTGGATAGAGTGTGAGCTTTGCCTCATAAGATGCGCATGAGCATCTTCTTACCTACACTGGGTACCAGTGAGAGACTGGCCTGTGATTCTACCACAGTCCGCCACTATGAGCAATGAGCTTATTGGGCTTACTTACGGAGAGTGGGGGAGAGGTGACCTGCAGGAGTGTGGATGACTCCAATGCAGCCACGTCCCTGGAAAGTCTCGCCTCAGTATGGATTCTGAGTTCTGCATGGCTGCATAGATGGAGTTCTTCCTTTTGTTAACCTTCGACCTTCTACATACTCTTAACACTCCCGAGACCGTGTATAGCTGAGTCAGAATTACACAGGGCCGGGAGGGGGCTACAGAGAGAGCAGCTGGAATCTTAGGTGAGGTCTCCCTCAATGATAGAAGGCCAACAGGCTGGGTCTTGAGGGTCTCTTGAAAGTAGTCTCAGCTGCTCTCATGAAGACAGCGGCTGCTATGCACATTGCAATGTTCCTATGGATGTCACACATTCACTAGTGCTGGAGCTGAAGCCACTCCTAAGACCTGCCCCATGAACACAAGCCACCTAGGCTGCAGATAGTGAACGCAAGATGGTAGTTCCTCTTCTTCCTGGTG
Source organism: Acomys minous (assembly GCF_964271855.1). Lineage (NCBI taxonomy): Eukaryota > Metazoa > Chordata > Mammalia > Rodentia > Muridae > Acomys > Acomys minous. Next base: position 70,476,452 of record NC_140498.1, on the reverse strand, counting down.
ATGCCATCAATATACTCCCTGGAGTCCTGACCTATCCACATAGGAATTGTGGGTAGGTGAGGAGAAGTTCTTCCAGGGCTGGAAGTTCAAGGCCCGTGAGTTCCCATGTACCAGTGGAGCCAGGGACTCACAGCTCTGTGATGGTTAATTTTGATTGTCAACTCAATCAGATCTGGTACTAAAAGATACACATCTGGGTGGGTTTTCCCCAGAAATAGCTCAGAGGATATTTTCCAGAAGCTCTAACCGAGTTGGGGGAAGACTCTACCCTAGTGTGGGCAGCACCCTCCACCAGTGGCCCAGATAGAAAGAAGTCTGAGGGGGAAAGAAGTGTCGTTTTTGGCCTGCCCATTTTTGCTCTTGCTGATGAGTACATCCACTGTGCTGCTGTTACTGCTGCTGTCAACCTTGGCTGACATCAAGTGAGACTGGGTGTGCTAAGGGTGGTATGGTCACAGATCCCCCACTGCCATCAGAATCCAACTTCTTTGGCCTTCCGATGTAAACCGAAGACCGGCAGCTTCACCAGGACTCTCCTAGGATTTCACCACCAGATCAGGGAGACCTACTATGGCATCCGAGCAGCTACCAACACCCTGACGACCAGGAGCTCGCTTCTCCAAGCTTTAGAAGCCACAGGCTTATGTTCAAGCTGAAAGCTTACTGCTCTGGACTTCAACCAGTAGCCACCCGGGCACTTGGCAGCTATGACAACACTCAGCTTCCAGCAGCAGCGAATGACAACAGCAGGCAGCATCTCCTGGTATCACAGCTCCCAAAATAGGCCTCCGGTGGGCTGGGACCCTCAGCCTTTGGCTCTGAAGTCTTGACATCTCCCTGGCACTCGCCCAGCTGCTGTGGTCTGCAGCTTTTTTATCTCCAGCTGTTCACGGCCCCCCAGCCTTCCTCAGCCTTGGCTCCCTGCCCTCTGTGTGCTGTCTATTTCCGCCACCGCTCATGGTCTCTCTCTCTCTCTCTCTCTCTCTCTCTCTCTCTCTCTCTCTCTCTCTCTCTCTCAAGCTCCTTGGCCACTGTCTCCATTTCGCTTCTGTTGCTGCTCTGCTGTTCCACTGTTTTCTCTCCATGCTACCAGCTCAGCCCACTCCACTAGTGATAAAGATCGAAAGCCCACCAAGGAAAGACCGCTGGCCTCACGTGACAATACTCCAGGGAAGCCCAGGAGAGGGTCTTCTAGTTGACTTGAAATAAGGAGCCAAGGGCCTGTTTATATAGCCAGAAAAGGGATGTGGCTATATGTACCAATCAGAGCAGCCCTGTATGCAAATGAAGCATTATGTTTGCACCAACCGCATCATTTGGCTGGGCCCCAGGGGCCAAGTCTCTCCTCTGGTGTGGGTGAAAATGGCTGCAAGAGACCAAGGAGGTTTGCAAGGGCAGAGGGCTGAGTGTAAGCTGTTTGAACCAGGCATGGCTGGGGCCAGTATCATCTGTAGCTGGTGTTGTGCTTCAAGAGCAAGCAGCTATGGCTGTACTGTAACTTCCGCAAGGTGCCCGTGAAGGGTTCCAAGCTATCAGCCTGCAGGAAGAGCTGGGCTGCTGGCTGCTTGGTTGATAGTTATCAACTTGAGCGCAGCTGGACACTGGAGATGGACTTAACAGCTTTCAGACTTGAAGTCAAATTGCCCTGGGCCTGACATCTTACCTAATTTAAGGGAAAGTAATAACAAAAGAGGTGCGTAAGGTAAGGACCTGTCATTAACACTAACACTGATAGGAGGCTGCTTTAAGCCCTGTGGGGATGGCCCATTTGATATACCTCAGAAGTATCTGGGCAGCTGGGAAGTGGACAAGAAATAGCACAGGACATAACACAGTGGCTCTTTAAATTGCCCAGGTGACCCAGGAGTGGCCTAGGAGTTTCGTTCGCAGGAACTTCCTCAAGGAAGTCACTTTGGGTTTCCTCACCTGAGAAGAGCTCAAGGTCACTCGCTTCACTCTTCCAAACTTTTGAACCCTTTAAGGTGTTATTTTTGCTTTTTATTGTTTGGTTGGTTGGTTTGTGGTTTTTTTGTTTTGTTTTGTTTTTTGTTTGTTTGTGATCCTCTGGCCTCTAACTACATAGCTGAGGAGGACCTCAAATGTCTGATCCTCCTTCCTGTCCCCTCTGAGTGCTGTGATCCAGTGCCTGTGCCACCACACCCAGCTTATGCAGCACTGGGAACAGAACCCAAGGGCTCTGTAATGTCAAGGAGTCCTTCTACAACTGAGCTGTAGCCCCAACCCTTTGACGCCTTGTTCATCTCTGTAGGCTGCAAGAGGGCAGAATATGGCTTCTCAGGAAGGTCACCTCCTCTTTTACTTATGACTGGACATGTGGAGTCTGGGGATGGAGCGAGAACAACGTGTTTGTGTTCTTTCTTCCTTTCTTTTCTTTCCCGGAGGGGAATGTTTTGAGGCGGGGGGGGGGGGGCGTGCTAAGTTGCCCAAGTTGGCCTTGAACTCTCTCGATCTTCCTTCCTCCGTCGCAAGTCCTAGGATGACAGCTGTGTACCACCATGCCCAACTCCTGCAGCTCTTCACACTCTTCCTCCCCTGCCGCCCCACCCCCCCCCCCGACCGTGGCAAATGGGTCATGAGCACAGGCCCTTGGCTGAGAGAGACGGACAGTAGAGATACAGCTGCCCACACAGTGTGGCAGGCCAGCGTGATGCCTGGGGTCATCAGAACAGTGCCACTTCCTTCGCATTCAACTCATTTCAGAAAACAGCGCTTGCCGGCAGATCCAGCTGTCTCCACCAGGCAACCGAAAGCAAGCCTGGCCACAACCCACATTCTTGCTTTGTTCTTGATTCCGTAAGAGTGGAAACACTCTAAAGTAGAAAGGTTCACTGTGGCTTCCGGCTCTGGTTTGTACCTGGGTTCCTCCATCTCCGGGGTCTCGATGGCCACAGGACAGCACTGAGGTCCAATGCTGGAGCCATGGGAGGGGTTGGAAGCTAGGTATAAACTGCCCGTTTGGGGAACAACTCACTGGGATTCAGGAGTGAACCCCCCCCCATACCAGTAACATCTGGTCCTTAGCTACCCGGCTTAGATGGCTCAGCCAACCCAAGCCCTTTCCAGATTTGGGGCGGGGGGGGGGTGAAGTGAAGCATTTCAGATCTCTGTTGTAGCCCAGACAGGCATTGGTTTTATTATGGGATGCTGAGCTCCTTGTGTGGCCCTGCAGGCCTGTTGGGAGGGCCACGGCGTCAAACATAGGTCAGAGAGGGCTGGAAAGTGTGTGTCACCTGGTAAGACTGTGGGCACTGAAGTCACTCTTGTCCTCAGGTTCCTGTTTCTCATTATGCAGTATTTAGAGTCTAGACTGTGACCTCTCTGGGTACTATTTAAATCTTTGCACCTGCAGTTGGATGTGCCAGGCCACAGTGATGGGGCGTAGGGGTGGGGCGGTGTCTGTGGGTAAGGATGGCCGAGCAGTGAGGACAGAAGTGGGACCTAGTTGTCTGGTAGAGTAAGCTTGGGAGGGGTCCCTTGAGGCTCTGCCATGGGAGCAGTATTGGCCTGGTGGAGCCTGGGCTGCCCCCATTGGGGCTGGGTCCCTGAAAGTGGTCCTCACATCCCTGTCTCTGCTCGGCCCTATTTGTACTCAAGCTCTGTATCTTTTATAAATAGTACTGTGATTGGTTGGTTGGTCCTCAACACATCCATGGGCCCAAAATAGGGTGCTGATGGAGCAGCCTGCAGGGTCTGGGATGGAGAGAAAGTGTCTAACATTCTTGAATGCAGACAGTCTAAAGGGACACTTGTACCCCTCCCTTTGGGTACCAGACTACTGATACAGTGGACCTGAGGAGCTAGCATTTCCCCCAGGAGTCTCACACTGGGAGAAAAGGGAGAATGGAGTTTGAGGCTTAGTGGCAACTGGGGGTGGGGTGGGGACTTGTCTCTAGGAAATTGATTTCACACAGTTCAGGAAACTTCTCAGAGAGACTGAAGCTGAAACAGTGGTGACCAGGACTGCTTAACTATGCCTACCATTTTGGTCTTTTTAAACTTAAACCCCATGTCAAGACTCGAAGATGGATTTTTGGGGAGGGCATATGGCAGGACCCATTTGTTCCTCTTCCCAATGTGGCCACATTCAATTAATCTCCTTTGTCTGCTTTTCACTAGTAACTGTGTCTTCATTTGCCCTATTGGGGACAAGCATCCAAGCCTGATTTGTTGGGGATGTAAAGGCTGACTTTAATAACTATAGCAACAGACCCTCTCGCTAGCCTCCTTCTTAGGGGTCTCTCAGTAAGGAACGCCATCCTCAACCTGCTGAGGATCAATCTGGCTGTCTCCTCAGAAACCCTCTCAATCCCAATAAACTGTTGGGAGAAAGCCTGCTTCATCCACAGCTCCCCAGGAAGTTGGAGGCCCTGGGAGAGCAAGCTGCTACCCCCTTGTGTTGCCAGCTGCTCATTTTACTGGGCCCAAGAGACTACAAAGCACCCCACTGCAAAGGGGCTCTCCATCTCCATGACTACCTATGCCAGCAGCCAGAGCCCTTGTTGGAAAAGGACCTGGGGTATGTGTGTGTGTATGCACGTGTGTGTGTGCACGTATGTGTATGTGTGTGTGTGTGTGTGTGTGTGTGTGTGTGTGTGTGTGTGCATGCGCACATACCACACGCTTGAGCAAAGCTATAAGAAAGTATTTTGCAGCTCATAGGACTCTCCCTCACATGGGGCAATTGAGCACCCAAGGCACTCACTGCTCTGTGGATTAGGAAGAGTCCAGTCAGCATCTGAGGCAGAACTTCAAACCAAAATGGGCATGTGGGGCCCTAGAACACTTTGGATGGGAGCTTCATAAGTGCACACTGCTAGGCTCACAGTCTGAAGGTACACAGTCCATCATGGCGGGAAAGGCATGGCGGCAGGAGTGTGAGGCAGCTGATCGTGTTGCATCCACCATCAGGAAGCAGAGAGAGGGAGAGAGTGGGATACTGGTGCTCAGCCTGCTTCCTCCAGTACCTCAGTCTTCCACCTCAGTTTACCCAGCCTAGATACTCCCTCTGAGACATACCCTGAAGTCATTTCCACAATGATTCTAAATCCCACTAAGTTTACAATTAAGATCAACTCTCACATTTTTCCCTCCTGGGTTTCAGGGCACTGCTGGACTCTGGGTATCTGCCTTTGTTTGCTCTGTTTCTGTGATGCTGTGACAAATACTGGCCAGAAACAACCCAGGGAGGGAGAAGATTTATTTCAGCTCACAGATCACAGTCTGTCAACGAGGGGAATCAGGACAGGAGCACAGGAGAGCCTGGGGGAACACTGTTTACTGGCTTATTTTGCTGCCTTTCTTATATAGCCCAGAACTATCTGCCCAGCAGTGGCACCACCCACAATGGACTGGGCCCTCCCACAATGGACTGGGTCCTCCCACAATGGACTGGGTCCTCCCACAATGGACTGGGTCCTCCCACAATGGACTGGGATCACCCACAATGGACTGGGCCCTCCCACAATGGACTGGGCCTTCCTACAATGGACTGGGCCCTCCTACAATGGACTGGGCCCTCCCACAATGGACTGGGCCCTCCTACAATGGACTGGGCCCTCCCACAATGGACTGGACCCTCCCACAATGGACTGGGCCCTCCCACAATGGACTGGACTCACCCACAATGGACTAGGCCCTCCCACATCAATTAGCAATCAACAAAAACGCCTCACACGCCAATATGACAGAGGCAGTTCCTCAGTTGAGATTCTTTCTTCCAAGGCATGTCTAGGTTTGCATCAAGTTGACAAAAATTAACCAACATGTCCTCATCCCTGAGGCCCTGACACCTCTGAGCAGACATCTCTGAGGAGCTGCATCCTGAAACCTCTGGTGGGAACAGTCTGCCTGGCTGGGTCCCTGCTGTAATGTGCAGACCCAGATGCCCTGCTGCATGGCCACATGCCCCCATCCCCCAATCTCAGCCAGGTCCCCAGAGCCCACAGATCCATCAGTCTGGATCTTATCACTGGAGCTGCAGACAGGAAATGATGCTAGCAGGGATGTGGGGGAGGAAGTGGGGGCCATGGACCAGAGAGACCATCAGAGCTAGAACTACATTTACCAGTGAGGGTCAAAACAACAGTCCATCCTCGTGGCAATGGCAGGCACACTTGATACTTCAGATCGCCTGCATGAGAGCCAGGGTATTGTCTAAAGCAGACCTGACACCTCAGTCTTGGTGTCCCGCAGGTCCACTGACAAAATTAAGTCACCCATAGTGCCTCAGTAAAAGGACATCATTGGCCCTGAAGAGAGTGTAGATGATTCAGACCATCTCAGAGGACGACAGTCTGAAGCATCACCACCCACGGAGACAAGGAGAGAGGTCTCCATGTGTGCAGGCTTAGGGAGGCTTAGGGAGCTCTCAGGAGCCCTGGGGTCTGTGTGGTGTAGACTCCAAGATTCAGTGACAGAGTGAGCCATGTGTCCCTTGCCCTTCTGAGCTTGCTGTCTGTCATACTGCCTTTTTTTTTTAATTAAGAGTTATTTATTTCATATGTCTGAGTGCTTTGCCTGCATGTATGTATGTGCACCGCATGTGTGTCTGATGCTCACAGAGGTGAAAAGAGAGTGCTGGCTTCCGTAGAGCTGGAATTACGTGACAAATGGTTGTGACCTGCCATGTGGAAAATGAATTGAGGTCCTCTGCAAAAGCAATGAGTGCTCTTAACTGCTGACTCATCCCTCTAGCCTGCTCTTGTTTGTTTGTTTGTTTGTTTGTTTGTTTGAGAAATGCTCTCATGTGTCTCAAGATGGCTCCGATTCATGATATAACTGAGGGTGACCTTGAACTTCTGATCCTCCTGTCTCCACCTCTACTTCTGTTCACCAATCTGCTCGGCTTCTGCAATGCTAAGGATGAAGCCCAGGGTTTTGCGCAAGCCAGGCACACACTCTCTCAACTGAGGCTGAGTCCCGGCTTCCCACGCCATCTTTCCTTGAGCCTTTGGAGCAGAGGAGCAACAAGGAACTCTACGTTTCAGTGGTATTTAAGCTGTTGACTGTTTGAGCGAAGCACATTGAACCTGCTTTCCAAAGTCTATTGGGATACCAGCAAAGATGCACCGGGCAGATCTGAGCAGCTGTTATCCCGAGCCCAAAGGAGGCTGCGTCCAGCCTGTGTTCAGCCTGCATGCAGCCAGAGTGAGGCAACAGAAGGGACTGTGGCCTTCACTGCTTGATGTGGCCTGAGTGGGAGCTCAGGCCTCTGACTGACCTTCTTCAAGGAGAGGAAGTCCTGGGCAAGGAGGTCCACACAGGGACCTTAGAGCCAAAGAAGTGCGACATGATGAAGCAAGCTCAGAGATATAGTCAAGACTGGCCTTCCCCAGAGCTAAGAAAACCTGAGGCACAGTGACAAGACTGTGACTGTGACTCACTGAGCCAGTAGGACAGTTGAAACAAGTGCAGGGTCCCATCTCTGGCTAGAACAGCACCCACTCAGGTTCCACCGGGGGTTGGGGGGGTGGCGGCCCAGCCCCATCTCCCCATGAACTATCATGGAAGGTGTGATAAATGCCATCTGTCACTCATAAAGTGAGATGTTTTCTGCAAAGCCATAAGCAAGGCCCTGGGGCTGAGCCAAGGAATGGCCTATAAAACCCTGGGTAATGACCTCGTGCACACTTTCCAACATAAATGCTATTGCAGGCAGCTGTTTGCAGAATTTATCTGTGTGCAATCATTTCACACCCAGCACTATTCCAGCGACGGTGCCTGGTCCCCTCTTTGCCACTAAAGCATCTGTGCCGCGCTGATCAATTGCGGAAACTTGCTCTCTGATGATGAATAACAGAATCGTGCACACCCAGGCCTCGGATATCAGACACACACAGGTGGTTAGAAGCTGTGTCCACCTCCCAATCCTCTGGGGTCCGGGAAAGAGGAATTATTTCAAGAACACGGTTGTTTGTTTGCTCGGGGTCCAAGGAGTATTGGTAAAAGCAGGTTCTAGTGGGATGTACGACCTTAACTTGGATGGGCTCAGCCCTCTCTGGTCATGATTCTCCCCCTCACAGTAGGGCAATGTTTTGAGGGTTTGGCAGGGGAAGAATGCAGATAGGAGTGGCCGGAGACTGGCTGTGGGGCCTGCAGCTGGGCCACCTCTCTCCTCACCTGGCAGCTCCTCTACCCCATGAGAGGGGCCTCTACTGCTGAGTAGAGCCCCACCCCCTGCACAGCAGAGACCTGTGCCAGCCCCAGGCCTGAAATCGAGGGCGCGGGTGCGGTTCCCCGTGATTTACTCACGTGCTCAAATTTTACATTTGCTTCTAAATATTCCATCTCATTTATTTGATATTTGCATTTTTCTGCCCTAATCACCAAACCTTCAGCTCGCATTCATGCATAAAATAATACGTAACAAATGCCTTTTAATTTTTACCAACCGCCTCCTTCTGGGGTGAGGCTGGTGCCTGGGGCAAGGAAGGAATGGAAGGCAAGGAAGGAAGGAATGGCGTCCTCATGAGCAACTTGTGATAAAGTGTTTTACGAGTCTCCGCCATTTTGCATCTCCTGGGAGTTGGAAGACACTAGAATCTATCTGTTAAGGAGGGCAGCAACCTACATGACAACATCTTCCATCCTTTGGTCTCCACCCACACACTCCTACCGGACCCGACCCTCTGGGCTGTGGAAGATTCTGGAAGATTCAGCAACACCGCCGCCCCCTCCCCCCCATACTCTTCACATGTCTCTCTGGACTGGAGGGGCCACCTTACGGAAAGACTGCGCTTGTATAGGCTGCTGATGCTGCCTGGGAAGTGGGGTTCCCTTTGGGGTTCCTAGGCTCTTTAATGAAATAATTTAGACAGGGATCTCCAGGACGATTTTATTAGCGTTTGGGAGAAAAACAACAGGGAGGTAAAATGCAAATCTTGCAGCTTGCTGAGCGCAGAGAGGAGGCTGAGAGCCTTTTAAGTTAGGCACAATGGGCAGAGTAGGGCACGAGAAAGCCCAGGCTGTCAGGGGAAAGCATGTTTAGGCTTTTAGCCAGTATCAGGGGGAAAAAGAGAAAGCGAAGGGGGAATATGCTTAGCGTCTGGCCGATTGAGTCCAGAGGGCTCATGATTCCAGGCTCTTAAGTCCCACAACAAAGGGACAGGGGCTCTGGGTTAGAAATAGAGGGGGAAAAAAGATCACTCAGAAAGGGAAAGTATTTTCTAAGAATGCAAGTGGGCTAGTGAGTGGAGGGGGAAAAAAACCCCAAAGACATAGTCTATGAGGCACATGATCCTTGCTAGGCTATTTTCATGGCGTCTGCCTTTTTCAAGCACAGAGGGGTTCATCTCACATGTGCTCTGGTCATTCATGAAGCCCAGGTGACCAAAGTCTCCCAGTCTTTCTTTGCAAACTGGCCCGAGCATGTTATCTATTGTATAAAGCCCACATTGTGGGAAAAGGCTACCATCCTTTCTCTTGCAACTAGCTTCCTTTATATGTCAATCTCGGTCGCTACTTCCAGCAACACTAGACCCACAATGAGGTTGAGCCAGCACGGGGAGCCCCAGCAGCTAGGCACAGATGCTCATGAGAACTGCTGCCTCTGATACCCACTGGACCAACCTGAGGGTCTCCACCTGCTCCTGAGAGGCACCTGCTGTTCTTTTCCAGGCGGATGACATGCCCACTCCCTGCGGAGTCTTCCCACCCTCGAAGCTTCCTCCTCACATGGCTCCCCTCCCCTCCCCTCCAGCACTTCAGTGTCTGCTCCCTGGGAAGTCTCGGGACAGAAGCAAAACATAGAATACCCTAAGGCAAGGAGGCTCCTAGCCCAAGACCTGGTGCTTGGCTGGTGTTGGAAATGTGCATTTGAGGGAGTGGAGCACTCCGTGGGCTGCGCTCCAGGAAAGGAGGTGAGAAGTTGGTTCTCTAGTGAGCGGGCATTTAGCAGGCACACCCAGCCCCTCAGAGCTGCAGTGTCTCACTTTGTGATGGACGGTGGACCTCCGCAACCCTGAGGGGTGAGAGCACTGGCCCAGCTGTCCCATGGAAAGCTGAGTACAGGAGAGCCCAACGGAACCTAAGCACGGAGGTTACAATCTCAGTAATGGAGATATTCCAAAGAGACATATGTGCCCATACCTGTGGCCGGCAGGCTATTGAGACAATCGATGTCAATGGGATGGAATTCCCTCCCAGGACTTTCACAATGAAAGAAGGGGAAAAGGCGGAAGCCCGGGCCAGACAGAAGGGAATGTCTCTTAGAAAGAGATTACGTGCAGTTCTAACAATTTGCCAGATCGCCTTGCAAGGGGACCAAATCAGACAATGATGATGGACAGGACCACACCTTCATCAGCACTACCTGCCTATGGATACCTCCTCCTCTCTTTTTATACATGGTCCTCATCTTAGGACCCAAAGGATGGACTTGGGAGTCATTGGCTTTCTTTGCTCATCTTCTCAATATGGCCACATTGAATATATCTCCTCAGCCCTAATCTAATAACTCCATTAACAAGATGGTCAGTGTGCGTAGTTGTGAGCCTTTGGTGCCCAACTCCAGCCCTGATCACAGGCCCCCCCAATATGGTACCAGGCTGAAGCCCCAACTGCCCAGAGGCCCCTGAGTTTCACTGTGAGCAGTCATATGACAGCTGTGCCTCATATGGTGTGGACAATGGCTTTCTTTCAAAGGAGGAAACATCAAGGCCAAGAGAGATATTCCACACTCCGTATCACTTACAGGGGACAGGATTTGTTCCAGGGGTGCTGTGTTCCCCGGTTAACCAGGACCTTTTCCAACTTCAGCAACCTTCCCCGATACCATTTGACCATTGCCTGAAGGGTTTTGCTCATTTTCGTTGCCTTCCTCCCTCACCTGCACCTCCTGCATGTCAGGAGAGCAAATATAGCAAAGCATATCCCAGTAGAAGAAGGAGGAAGAGCAGGAGGAGGAGGAGGAACAAGAGGAAGAGGAGGAGGAAGAGGAGCAGGAGAAGGAGGAAAAGGAGGAGGAGGAGCAGGAAGAGGAGAAGGAGGAAGAGGAGGAGGAAGAGGAAGAGGAGGAGGAGCAGGAGAAGGAGGAAGAGGAGAATGAGGAGGAGGAAGAGGAGGAGGAGGAAGAGGAGGAGGGGAAGTCGTTGTCATGTCTATGTGCTGATCCAGGCAAGGCCTGGCCAACAGAGCTGTTATAAGGTCTATGTCCCTTCCCACCAGGTCTGCCCATCTTCCCATCTTTTTTTGTAATTCATTTGAGGCCTCAGAGCTCTTCGACTTGGTTCTGCCTTGCCCTCTTTGGCCAACTCTGCTTTGACCAAAGTATCTGCAAAGCATGGAGGGGCCTTTGGTCAGTTCCAGCAAGACAAGGGAGGTCAGAGTGAACCTACTGTAGAGACCTCACAGGAGACAGAGCTAAGCCACCAGAGCTGCTGTGGTCACTGCCCTGCACACCCACCTGCAGAGGCAGCCTTAAGAAAACAAGAATGAGGCTGAGGAGATGGCTCAGTCAGTAAAATGCTGGCCTTGCAAGCATAAGGACTGGGGTTCAAGACCCAGAATTCACATTTTAAAAAAAATGTGACTAAGGCATGCTTGTAATGCTAATCCTGGGATGGCAGAGAGGCAGATCCCTGGGGCTTGCTGGTTGGGTCTAGCCTGGTTGACCAGTTCCAGGCCAAGGAGAGACTTGTCTCACAAAAACAATGCAATGGTACATGAGGTTGACCTCTGGCTTTGACATGCACACATTAATGTACACATCTTCTCCTCTCTTGTACCTGAATGTGTGCACACGCGCGCGCGCGCACACACACACACACACACACACACACACACACACACACACACAGTGGGGGCAAAGCAGTCAAACAGAAACCAGTTGGTCTCCTGGTCACCGACCCCTCACCCCCGACAGCACACAACACACATCCTAGAACCTAATCTGGATCTGCTCTCCTTCAAGGTTAAACTCAATGACTTGTAATCTCTCACATGACCAGGTAATCCTGCTATGCCTGGCACTCACCAACAAAGGCCATCTATCTCTAGAATGTCCTGGGGACTCTTGACTGTCCCTTTTGATAAAATGTGGCATTTATATGGAGGTCTGTGAAAACTGAGGGAGCTTGCAACTACTATGTGCAGAAAAGCTGCTTCAGGCAGGACAACGGGCGATGCAAAGGTCCCGGGGTAGGAGCCTGCCTGCCCAGTAGGTAGGAAGAGCAAAAGACAAGTAGCTTGGAAAGGTAGGGTGTTCCAGGAGCCATGAGCAAGGATTTCACTCTAGAAAGGCTCAGAGTAGAGCGTCGGCCTGTTCAATTTATCTTAGTGAGATCATCAGCTGCACACAGAAGGAGTGATGGTCTTGGTTGGGACCCAGTGACAAACCAGGAGACCAAGTGGCTGCTGTCATTGACCCACAGAGGGAGGGTGGCCAGCCACTGGAGTTGGTGAGGAGTGCTGGCTTGGGACATGTTTTGGGAATTGAGTTCACGGGGCTTTCGTCAAGCATGGCTTTGTGGCTCAGCAATTGTGGGCTAAGTAAGTGGTAGCCAAGTAGAGCACAGGAGACACAGTGCTGAGGAGGGCTGAGCCTTGGATGTACAGAGTCACCATTGGTGTCCAGTGCTCAGCAGAGCAACTGGGCCTGACACAAATATGGGAGGACGGCAGGGAGTAACCACAACTGGCTCATCCGGGGCAGGAACAAAGATGGAAGTCTGCAAAAACAAAAACACAAAACAAACACAAAAATCCTGAAGAGTAGAGGCTAGGCCTGGTGACACATACCTGCCATCCCAACACTCTGGCTGCTGAAGCAGGAGAGTACCTGCAAGTTCCAGGTCAGCCTAGGCTACATAGAAAGACCTTGTCTCAAAACAGAATTGTTAAATAGTTACGGGTGTAGCTCAGTAATGCTGTACTTAACCAGTACCCATGAGGCCTCAGGTCCCACTCAGGAGAGAGATCAGGATGTGCAGTCAAGGTCACCATCAGAGGTGATATGCCAAAAGGAATGTTCCAGGAAGCTTTCGAGAGGAAAGAGGAGCGAGTGCCTGTGTGTGTTCCAACAAACTCTTGCCCTGAGGCAAGCACCCAAGAGCCCCACAGACCCTGCAGATGCTTTATCTACAGCAAGGTGACTCTGCTGTTCCTGTTTGCTGAAGCTCAACAGTGGTGCGGGCTGGGTGTCAGCAGGAGTTTGTCAGGCCTTATCGGCTATCAGGTGTTCTCTTTGCTCTGTGAAGCGAATGAGGCTGAGGCATCTGGCTCTCCAGGGCCCATCTGGGCTGGGTACAGCATCCTGGCGTGATGACTCTCTCCATTTCTTTTTTTTTTTAACTTCTTTGCTTTTCTTTTCTGAGGCCCATGCTAACTTCCAGCCCACTATGTAACTAAGAATGACTTTAAACTTCTGACTCCCCCTCCACATAACCCCTCCCCCGCCGACTCCCACACCTGGGATTACAGGTGTCTACTACCCGAATGGCCTTCACTCAAAACTAATACCATTTTTAAAAAGTGGGCACGTATGGGCATGTGCGTGCATGCACGCACGTGCATTCACAATGCAGCAAGTGTGGAGGTCAGAGGACAAGTTGCAATTGCCTCCTTCCTTCTACCACGTGGTCCCCAGGCTCGGCAGCAAGTGCCTCTACTCACTGAGCCATCTTGCCAGCCTCTGGCCTTCACTTTTTTTTTTTTTTTAATGTTTTGGTTGTGAGCCATTTCTCCAGCCTTGGCCTTCACGTTTCTCACCAACCCCACCAATTTCTTTTCCTTTGTGTTCGTTTCCATCCGTTCTGGGTAAATCCATCCCCTCTTTATTTGGGCATATTTTACGCTCTCTTTTTTTTTTTTCTTTTTTTCACTTTCTCGGGCTGAAAGCTCAGCCCATTCATTCTGAGTCATTATCGCTTCTAATAAACGAAGCCCTCCCTTTGGCTCATCCCGTCTGCAGCGGCTTCTTACAGGCTTTAATAGGTTCTGCTCCTGTCTGTGTGCATTTTTACAATAGGTTCTAATTTCCCTTTCGCGTTCTTTTATCGCCTAGAAATTGTGTTTTTATTTGTGATACCAATTTCCAGGTGGAAATATTTCTAAGAGCTCACAAGCGCCATCACGGTGTCTCAGGCTCTGGGAGTCACATGAGCCCACCAAGTGAGTCGGCTAGGCATGTATGAATACCTGTGCAGCACATCCCAGCACGCACATACACACGTGCACCTGCCCAGCACGTACGCAGCATGCATCTGCATGTACATGTACCTTCCAGATGCATGAACACACAGCTCAGTGAATACATGGGACCTCATCAGCCCTTGGGAATTAATTGGCATTTTTATTATGGTCCAAAGATGGTCACCTCGTCTGTCAACGACTTCCTGTATGGTAAGGGGGAAAAAAATAAATCCTGTATTGAAAGTATAAAATATGTATAAAATGAAGTCAATATTCTTAATTGTTATGTTTGTGTGGTTCTGGGTTGGTATCGATGGTGTTTTCTTGAGCCAGGATTCCCTAGGCGTTTCAGTTGCTCAGGCTGGACTGGAACCTCCTCTTGCCTCAGTTTCCCCAGTGCTGCCACAAAGCCTGTATCCCCCAACCCTTCTTTGGCTTCCGGGTTTGTTCCTTTTACTTAAAACAAAGGACCCCTGCTTTTCAGACTCCTTGGGCTGTGCCTGAAGAAGTACTAGTCTCAAGTACTAACCCATGGACTGGTGGGTTTTCTTGCATGTCCATCCTGAGAGCTGTCAGTCATGCCATATCCTCCTCCCCTGGTCCCCCGGACTTAGCCTAGAGGACACAGATCCCGTTGAGGTCTCTTTTCCCCCCACACCTAAGGACACTGACTAGATTTGCAGCGTCAATCTGATACCAGGACCCGTTTCCCCAATAGCTGTGGACAAGGAACCCCAAGGAAACACCAGAGAGCTATGAGTGCAGGGCTATCTGGCCCAACGGCCCTTTCTCTGTTGCTAGCTGGACAGCTCCAAGCCTGACCAGGGTAGGGAGTCCAGAGGACAGGACAGCTCTCAGATTACACTTCTCCTACCTTGAGGAAGGAGGCCTGGGCCTATCTGGACCGTCCTCTACCTGTTTAATAGGAATGTTTGGCATCCCGCAGCGGGTTGGTCTCTATGATCCTGGGAGAACCCAGGGTCCCTCTGCACATGGACGTCCTTCCTGCTGGCTAATATACACACAAGTCAGCCAGCTCCAGCCCACTGTACACCGAAACGTCCTAGACCCAGTCTCTTCCCTTTCCTACGGTGGCATCCATGCCCAGATAACCATGCCTGGATTGTTTCTGTCAGCCCCGTTCCACCATTCTAGACAACCATACACACAGCTTCTTTCTTTGCCAACGGACGCAGCTCATTGGGGCTGGCTTCTGTGTAGCCTTTATCTACCTGCACGCAGCATCGCCACTGAGGTCAGTGGTGGGCCCCCAGGCAGGCCAGCCAGGGCTTATAACTCCCCGAGATTTCAGGGCACACAGCATCTCCTCTGACTCCAGGAGTCCCAGGAGCAACAGGGAACTGGGCGCAGAAGTGGAGAGACCACTTCTCAACCCACTGTTCTTAGCTGTCCCCAGTGACAGACCCTCTGTGGCCGGCCCAGCAGATTTTGTATGTAATCCCTCTC
Organism: Acomys minous; assembly: GCF_964271855.1. NCBI lineage: Eukaryota > Metazoa > Chordata > Mammalia > Rodentia > Muridae > Acomys > Acomys minous. Next base: position 70,460,837 of record NC_140498.1, on the reverse strand, counting down.
TACCCGCAGGGCCCTGCCCCCAGCTCACTGGAATCCCCAAAGTGCTTGTGGTCCTTTTCACAATCCTTCTGGTGTGTGTGTGTGGGGGGGTGTCTTCACTGGCCCCAAGCCTCCCCCAGCCCCAACTTCCTTGTGCTCAGCCACTTCCCTGAGTGCTGAAAGCAGGTACTGACTCAGACAACCCAGGCCTTCCTTCCCAGGCAGATCTCCTTGACGTAAGTTCGTGGAGTGATGGGTGAGGGAGGGGTGCTGACTGAAGTGTCTTCAGAGAGTTCCGTGAGCTCCCGAGCCAAGTCCACAGGCCACAGTCCCTCACCCTCCCAGCAACTGAAGGTATGGGCTACCAGCATCTGCAGACTCCGCCCCATTTCTCTGCTCTCTCCCACACGTAGAAGTCAGAGCAAGGCAGCAAATAGGGCTGCCAGACCAGAACGTGTGTCGCGGTTATTTTTAATGTAACAGTGTTTGCTTCTCTTAGCTTATTTCTTAACCTGGCTATCACACAAATAATCTTGAGACTCTTTTATAATACAAGGCTTCACAACACAATCTTGAGCAGCTTAAGTCTGTTCTTAACCCTCTTATGTTTTGCCTTACTCCCAGCAAACATCCCAGAAATACTTGCACTTTGTAGCTTTCCTCAGCTCCGGCTCCTTCCTCCTGATCTTCCTTGGACTCTACCCTGAGGCTCAATCCCCTACTTCCTCCCCTAACTCCTCCCCTGGCTGGCAGGAAGTCCAGCCCTATTCTTCCCCTGCTCACTGATTGGCTGTAAACTGCTTTATTGACATATCAGGGGGCCAACTGCGGAGCAGAGTTTACGCATTTAGACAGTAAATTCTCAGAACAAAGCTTGCAACCAGACACGGAGGGTACAGAAACCAGCATTTAAACCACACAGTAACCTTATGCCTACAAATGGTTCCGCATGTGACTGTAGAGGTCCAGGATATGGCCCCTATATGAGTGCAGGGCACAAGGATATAGCCCCCATATGACTGCAAGGAATCAAGATACAACCCTATGAGTATAGGGCATGGAGCTTTGCCTTCAGATGACTGTGTGAGATTAACATAAGCCTCAACTGTGCCTCTGTGGCACATTGGCTATTTTGTGCAGTTTTGATATGTGACAGACAGGCTCCTGGGGAGCTCTGGAAACATGAGGAGTCTTTTACCAGGAGGACGTTTCTGTGGACCAAGACTTCTCTCTTTACCTGGAAGAGAACAGATTTTTTTTTTTTAAGATCCCCTTAGTGAAGGTAAGTTTAACTTTGCATCCTGCCGTGCCTGGCCTCCCCACCCGCTTGGTCTTGTTTGGGGTATAATAATACTTCGTTCTCCAGCTCTGTTCCCCTCTATTTCTCCCTCCCTCCCTCCCTCCCTCCCTCCCTCCCGTTGCTGATAACAACCTGCTGTGCTTCTTGGCTTCCTGAAGATGCTTTGGGGCCCCTGGGATGCTAACTGTATTCCACCCATGGCCCCATCCCTCCTGACCTAGCCCAGTACTTCTGAGGGTTCTAGTTTTCTCTACTGGTTTGGATTCCTGAGACCAAACCTGCCTACAGCAAGTGAAAATTCCCAATCCATTCCTGACTCCGGGCCTGTCTGTGCCCCTCCAGGTGTGGCAACTCAGTCCTGGGTGCTCTGGTGCCTGCTTCCGTTCACCCTACAAACTGTTCCCCTTTCCGGAACCTCTGAGGCCAAACCACACAAATACAACAACAGTTAGTACATGTCTTCCCCTCCCCCTCCCCCCTCCCCAGTTCTAGCCCTATCCCTAGCCTCCCATGGCCTGCCTTCTTGACGACACAATTCACTGTTTGGCAGTCGCCTGTGGGCCCCACCCCCCACCCCAGACACTGTCACTGCCTCAAAGTCCCTCACCCTCACTCCTTACTCAGCTTCAGCTCTGCGGGCCTCCCTGCTCAGCTGTGCCCCAGGGCCTTTGCACAGCAGTCCTTGCGTGAGCATCATACACAGATGGACAAGAGGGGGTATTCCCTCAAGCACACGTCTGTATTAAGTGTACTGTCTTGAGGGCTTTGCTGGCCACTCTGCTAATGTAGCAGGCTCCTCACAGCTATGCCACCTCTCTGCCGAACCTCTACACGCTTGATGCGTTTCATGATGGCTTACTACAGCTCTGCCTTGGAGGAGAACTGCTCCAGATCAGCCCCCTGGGTTCTGACAGGCGTTTCATGCCATCACCCTGGTCCTCCTCAGGCAGGCCCACCTAGCCATAAGGTAGAGGCCTAGTGAGGCTCAGTTCCTGTGTCTGTGTGTGCGCCTGCATATCAGTGTTTCTCTGTGTACCCGTGCCTGTGTATCTGTGTGCCACCTGTGTTTGTACTTGTGTCTGTGCATCTGTGTATATCTATACACACCTGTATGTCCATGTGTCACTGTTTTTCCTCGTGTGTCACCTGTATGTGTGTGTGTGTGTGTGTGTGTGTGTGTATACCTGTGTCTGTCTCAGTGTCTATACCAAAATGTCTACATGCACTTGTGTGTTTGTGTATGTATCTATGTCACCATTTTCCCTTGTGTCCCCCCATGTGTGTCATCTCTGTGTGTGTCTCTGTGTTAAATTCCTCCTCAGAGTTGCTGGGGCACAGAGTGTGTCCCGCCTTCCTCTGGGGTTAAACTAAACCTTCAGAGAACATTTCTGCATGAGTCACCTTGGCCTTTCTGGGGCCTCTGGGTGGAACTAGGAGAGCAAAGGCTCTCCAGAGACGCTTTGTGAAGTGCCTGTATCCTGGGGAGAGAGGAAGGCTAGGAGTTGCTGCCAAAAACAGCCACTCCGCTGGGTTTACTCTGGCTACTACGTCCTGCTTTCCCTAGGGTAGGAGCCAGAGAGCCAGGACTTCTCTAAGGGGCCACACAACTATGGAGAAGGGAGTATCCAGGACACCAGGAGACAACAGTGAGCCCCACAAACTGGCACATACCCCCCCATTCCTCAGTCCATCAGCTGGTGCCTCTCTGCCCTGAGGCATTCATCGATGCCCAGAGGTCCCATCATGGGGGTGCTTTCTTTCTACTCCCACCTCAGGACCACCCACCACCCACACACAAACTCATTGTCCTTGTGAAAGGGAGGGAGGGTGCAGCATGTCTCACTTTCCTAGGTGTAAGCCATACCTTCCTGGGGGTGCACCTCTGTTTAGGCCCCACCTACTGCACTCTTGGGTTTCCACTACGCAGCCCAGCACAGGCATAGGCTCTTGTTACAGGAGTATGGAGAACTCCGCCTTCTCCCTTTCTACTGGCTTAGGGGGCACCTTTGGTGACCACCTAGCTGGCTGCAACTCTCTTCTGCCCTAACAAGCAGCTAGCGGGCGTCTACCGGAGCTTCAGCTACCATAGGCTCATCGTTGACGCTTCAGAAATAACATAAGCCTTGCACTCGATTCATAGAGAACTCGGCCTCACTGGGAGCATTAGAGGGCCTGGGAGCACAGCCAGGAGAGGATGACAAAGAGGGGCTCCCCTAGCGCACAGGCTCCGCCCCCTCACTCCCTTACACAGCAGCTGGTTTAGGCTGCTCTGGAAATTTGCAGGTGCTTGAAGGCGGAAGGTCGGCTCTGCCTCTGGATGTGTGACTCTTTCCCGCTTATCTTCCCAGAATTTTAAGCAGAAATTCCCATGGATTCCTATTTCCTACTAGGGGTTGTGGATCCAGAAGCCCCACGGCCGCAGATGAGGCCACATGGTAAAAGCAGACCTCCCCTAAGTGTGCACCCCGATTTAGCATCCCAGAGCGCAGGCAGCGAGACGCGCCCCGCCCACCGCCCGCGCACCCGCGCCACTTAGCCAAGCCCCGCGCGGCGCCGCCAGGGTTAAGGCGCAGGCGTGTCCCCTGGGGTGGGGTGGGCCCGGCAGCTTTGCCGCGATTCTGGCGTCCCCTCGGATTGGGGCCCAACGCTCTCCCACGCCGTTCTCTCCGCCGCGTGGCAACGACGTCCCTTAGTCCTCCACCTAGCGGGCTGCGGTGACCAAGGTGCCAGGACACCACCCGGAGGGGAGTTCGTCCGGCCGCGCAGACGCCCCGCGGGCTCCGGGGAGGGACTTGGCCTGTTTTCTGGCCTCCACTCGCCGGGGAGGAGCCGTGCCGCTGCAGCTGGCGGCGCGCGGAGCTCCGGGGACGCAAGCAACCAGGCTGAGAGCCGAGCGCACAGGGCCGGAGCCCGCGCCGCCTGTGGGTTCCCGGCCGGGCCTCTACGGCTCCTGGCTCTGCGCGGAGGAGGCGAGGCGACACTGCGGGGCGCGGCCGAGGGGAGGAGAGAGCAGAGCGCGCGCGAGCGCCCGGCTAGCCGGGCCTCGCGGGGCCGGGGCTCCGCCAATCTGCGGGCGCTGACGCGGGGGGGCGGCTCCGAGGCGCTCGGATATCAGCGGGCCGGGCGCGGGGTGCCTAGAGCTCCGCCGTGCGGGCGCTGCGCTCCAGGTCGGCCCGCTGCACCTGCCAGATCGCGGCTTTGCCCTGCGCACCCCCTCGTGCTCCCCCTCTCGCTTCTGTCTCTCCAGCCCGGCCTCCCAGCCGCAGCCTGACAGCGCAGAGGAGCCGCCTTGTCACCCGCCCAGCACTCGGCGTGGCCGAGCATGAGTACCGCGTTCTGGATCGGATCTGTCGTGCCCTGGCGGGGATGAACAGCCGTGCGTTCTGCCTACACGCCCAATGAGTGTGGTCGCTGTCTCGAAGACCGTCGTCCGTCTCTGCGTTCCCTGTCACTACTGCCACCAGCTTCACAGACGAGAGCCGTTGGCCGCCCCCCGAGATGCCCTGGAGAGCCGGTGCTTTGGTGGCGGGTGTCCTCCACGACGTCCGAGTCTGGGGACAGCCCCCGAGCTGGTAGTTGCTTGTACGCCAAATGGACCTTGACCCGTGAGTTGTGACCGGCTTGGTGCCAAGCTGAGGGGAGCCGGTGGAGCGCGCGTCCAGAACCCACCCCCCCAAGCCCGCTGGCCTGCGCGGCCATGAAGATGATCCTGGTGCGCAGGTTTCGCGTGCTCATCCTGGTAGTGTTCCTACTGGCTTGCGCTTTGCACATTGCTGTTGACCTGCTACCCAAGCTGGACAGGCGTACCGCGCGAACCTCCGGGGAGCCCGGTTGCTCTTGCGCTCAGCCGGCGGCAGAGGCAGCTGGCCCAGGCTGGGCCCAGGCGAGGAGCCAAACGGGGGAGTCAGCCGGTGGCGACGCAGGCTGGCCCAACAAACACACACTGCGCATCTTGCAAGACTTTAGCTCAGATCCAGCCTCTAACCTAACCTCCCACTCCTTGGAGAAGCTTCCTCCCGCAGCGGAGCCTCTTGATAACGCTCCACGGGGTCAGGAGCCCGGCTCCCCGCTACCCCGTGACCCGGCGCACCGGCCGCTGCTTAAAGACCCTGGGTCCCGATCACGGGTGCCGCTCCCTGGCCCCAGCGGGGACGGATCGCTCTTAGCCAAGTTGTTTGAGCACCCACTCTACCAGGGGGCTGTGCCTCCACTGACAGAGGACGACGTCCTGTTTAATGTGAACAGCGACATCAGGTTTAACCCCAAAGCAGCAGAGAATCCTGACTGGTGAGCAGAGAAAAGGGGCTGGGATGGAGCTAGGGCATCTGACCCTCCGGGAATAAAGACATCCCTCTAGAAAGCTATTTCACGGGCCAAGCATTTTGTGTACCTTTGGGGACCCTTAGAGGAAGCTGCTGGGGACGTCTGGTGGGCGGGGCAGATGCGCCTCTTACTGTGAGCCTTGCCTTTGTCTCCACAGTGATTTCCTAGGGAGAAGGGCTGATGAGGTTTGGGAAGCTCTCAGTGCCTTGGTGTGGGAAGCTGGCGGCCCACCAGAGGCCAGGGGAGCCCAGTGCTCCACCTACAAGGAAGCTTGCTGGCCAGCCCTGGCGATGGCTGAGGAAGCAGATGAATGAATTTGTTGGAAAGCCAGCCAGGGGGAATGGGAGCGAGCCACCTTCCCCTGGGAAGGGCTGGGCTGCTGGCTCAAAGTCCGATGGGTTAGCTTTTCAGGGTGGACACCTCCAAAAGGCCTGAATGTACCTAATGAGTCTTTTAAATCCAATCACTGGAGGACAAAGACAGCTGAGGAGTGATGCTGGCAATGTGGACGCCTCCCCCCCCCACCCCTGCAAGGCTGTGAGCCCGGGGCCACTCTGCCTGGCTATAGGGAGGCAGACAGCCATCCTGGAGTTCTCTTCCAAGCTGCCCAGCTTTGTGCCCACCCCCAACCCCCACAGCTGCACGGATCCAAATAAGCCGGGCAGAGTGAAATATTAACCGCCAGCTGGCTAGAGCAAATAACCTGCAAAGGTTCCCAGGCAGGAGTGGGGGGGGGGGGGCGGCGGCGGCGGGTAGCTCGTGCCTCTGGTCCAAAACAGCCTCAGAAATCCTTTCCCTCCCCGACCCCCCTCCCCCCATGCCACCAGGCCCAGTGCCTTGTGCCTGGCACATGTGAGCCATTTGGTTGCTTCTGGCCTTTGCTAGCCAGAAACCATCCTGTTGAGAGAGCGGTCAGGGGTGTGGCTTCTTGGAGGGGGCCCCCCCTCCTTCTTCCTTTTGCCTCTAGTGTGGGACAGACTAGAGTTGAAGTATCCTCACCTGTCACTGAAGTAGAGCTAAAACTGTCCCTCTTCCCCCTCCAACCTAGCAGGCTCCCAGAAGGTCTTTTCTACTTCCGGACAACCTCACGGCCAGAGAAAGCAGGCTGGAGCACATCTTCCCTCTGAGCCTGGACTCTCCATTGTCCTGCCGTGCCCACCTATGGCTCCACTCATTAAAACCAAATCTAGCCCTTCGCACCAGTCCCGTGCCTGTTCTTGGAACTAAGGCAGGAAGCTGGGAAGGTTTCTGGTTGGCTTGGGTGTGCCTACAACTTCCAGGTTGCCTGGGTCCCAGGAAGAGCTGGCAGTCAGCCCCTTCCCACACACTCCCAGCTGACATCATTCTTGTGGGGGCACTTTTGGTGACCCCAGGCCGGAGATGTTGAGATAGCGCTGACACTCTGGGTCCAGGCTAGTGGTAGTTAGGATTGTCTGGGGCGTCTCTAGAGGGTAAATAAGAATTATAGGCCTTAAGGTGTGTTATTAGGCGGTGGAACCGCAGCCGGGGAGGAAAGTGCAGACATGGCAGAGTGAAGGCAGCTTTTAACGATCCTGTACTTTGAACCCAAAGTCGCAAGCCCTGCCTGACCCTCAGGACCAGCTCCCCACATTCCTCAGCCCCTGGCCTCTCTCTCTCTCTCTCTTTTTGCATCTGACTGTAGCCTGCCTGTATTCCTTGCAGGCCACACGAAGGTGCTGAGGGTGCAGAATTCTTGCCCACCGGCGAGGCCGCCGTGGACCTCTACCCTAACTGGCTCAAATTCCACATCGGCATCAACCGGTATGAGCTGTACTCCAGACACAACCCAGCCATCGATGCCTTACTGCAGGACCTCGGCTCTCAGAAGATCACCAGCGTCGGTAGGTAGCCACCTGCATGCCCTTGGTGCGAAGGGTACCTTGGCGTGGATATGCCGGGACTGTGTGAAGCTGGCCTTCTATGCAGGTCTCTGGCAAGGGAGCCATACTGTTTTGAGGTGTTTAGGTGGCAGCTTTGATGATGCCAGGAGCCAGATGAATGCCTCAAGGCTCATTACTGTGAAACCTCTGCCCCACTATTGCAGGGTATGCTGGCAACTGAGGGTCACCATCTTGGCCCCTGGCGAACAGACACGTAGGCCCGCCCACCCTCCCTTGGAAAAGAATGCAGTGATGACCCTTAGTAGTTTCAGCATTTCTTTCCAGCACCTACGCATGGATCACCTTTGTCCATCCTTCAGGGGCCACTAGATCGCATAGCTCAACCAGGGCCAGAGGCTCAGAGCCTGCTCCCTTCAGAGCTCAGTAGGGGACCAGGGGTCTCACCAGTGGAGGGAGAGACAAATTTGGAGCCTGGGTATCCCGCATGGAGCAGTTCAAAAGGAAAAGGAATATCTCCAGGGCTTTGCAATCTACTGAATATATATTTAAAAAAAAAAAAAAAAGGAGGGAAGGAAGGAAAAACCCAGTATTTCCATTTAAGGAGAACAGTACATCAGGAGCAGTTGCTGAGCAGGTTTTGGGGCTGTTAATCAAGTTGCTGGTAGCTTGGTACAGGACAGGCTAAGGGCTGGGACTTTGCAGGGGTGGCCCTGGTGTGCCCAGCTGCACGTGCTTGGGTAGACTGCCATGTGTCTTGAAAGTAGATCTGCTAACAGGCTCCCTCTGGTTATGGGCTTTGGTCCAATTGCTGACATGGAGCAGTTAGAAGCTGCCTGCCTGCAGCGGCACCTACCTCTTTAGAGGTGTCTGGGGCTCTGCTGAGCTGTGTGCTGGGCTCTTGCCTGGTCAAAAAAAAAGCCTGTACCCCAGTTTACCCCAGGGCTCAGCCAGTTCACCTAATGAAAAGGAGCAAGCTAGTGGTCTTCCACCCAGAGAGAACTGAGTGCATGTTCAACTGACCTTGTCAGATCCCTTGTGGAGTCCAGACGTTTCAGGATGAGTGAGGCATAGTCCTTGTTAACATGGGTACTTTGTTTTAAAGGAGCGACAATGCATAGGCCTTTCTCTTGGAGCACAGGGTGACTGTTAAAAGAAATACCCAAGCTGGGAATGAAGGTGAAACCTATCATCCAGCTAGTCCGAAGGCTGAGACAGGAAGATTGAAAGGACCAAGGCCAGTTGGGGTAATTTAACAAGACCCTTTCTTAAAATAAAAACGTGAGATGAGGACTGGGAATATAACTTAGTAGTGGAATCCCTGAGTGAAGGGTTGGGGCATGGCTCAGTGGTAGAGCACCTGCCTAGAATCCCCCAGTGAGGGGCTGGGGTGTGTCTCAGTGGTAGAGCACCTGCCTAGAATCCCCCAGTGAGGGGCTGGGGTGTGGCTCAGTGGTAGAGCCCCTGCCTAGAATCCCCCAGTGAGGGGCTGGGGTGTGGCTCAGTGGTAGAACACCTGCCTAGAATCCCCCAGTGAGGGGCTGGGGTGTGGCTCAGTGGTAGAGCACCTGCCTAGAATCCTCCAGTGAGGGGCTGGGGGTGTGGCTCAGTGGTAGAGCACCTGCCTAGAATCCCCCAGTGAGGGGCTGGGGTGTGGCTCAGTGGTAGAGCACCTGCCTAGAATCCCCCAGTGAGGGGCTGGGGTGTGGCTCAGTGGTAGAGCACCTGCCTAGAATCCCCCAGTGAGGGGCTGGGGTGTGGCTCAGTGGTAGAGCCCCTGCCTAGAATCCCCCAGTGAGGGGATGGAGTGTGGCTCAGTGGTAGAGCACCTGCCTAGAATCCCCCAGTGAGGGGCTGGGATGTGGCTCAGTGGTAGAGCCCCTGCCTAGAATCCCCCAGTGAGGGGATGGAGTGTGGCTCAGTGGTAGAGCACCTGCCTAGAATCCCCCAGTGAGGGGCTGGGATGTGGCTCAGTGGTAGAGCCCCTGCCTAGAATCCCCCAGTGAGGGGCTGGGGTGTGGCTCAGTGGTAGAGCCCCTGCCTAGAATCCCCCAGTGAGGGGATGGAGTGTGGCTCAGTGGTAGAGCTCCTGCCTAGAATCCCCCAGTGAGGGGCTGGGATGTGGCTCAGTGGTAGAGCCCCTGCCTAGAATCCCCCAGTGAGGGGATGGAGTGTGGCTCAGTGGTAGAGCACCTGCCTAGAATCCCCCAGTGAGGGGCTGGGATGTGGCTCAGTGGTAGAGCCCCTGCCTAGAATCCCCCAGTGAGGGGCTGGGGTGTGGCTCAGTGGTAGAACCCCTACCTAGAATCCCCCAGTGAGGGGCTGGGGTGCAGCTCAGTGGTAGAGCACCTGCCTAGAATCCCCCAGTGAGGGGGTAGGGGCGTGTCTCAGTAGAAGGGCAATTTCCTAGCAAGTAGAAGAAGGCCTTAATGATGAGACCAGCTCTCAGAAGTACTGCAGCCTCTGTGGATTATACAGCCCATGTGTGTATAAGGAGCCATGTACTCCAGTGACCTTGAAGAGGGTGACATCCTTAGATATGGGCAGAAACTGGCCTAGGGTGCTTGAGTGCTGTGTTATCCACACAGCCTGCCAGGCCCCTGTGGGTGCTTCAGTTTGTTGCTCTCTGTCTTCCCTGACACCTGTTCTGTGCAAAGGTGAGGGGATCTATCACCCCAAGAGCTCAGAGATCAAAGGAAGCTGGGCTCCAGGGCTGCACCGAGAGCTGTGCTCACCTCAGGGACCTCTGTACATCTTCGCATGCTTAACCTTGAGCCTCTGCACACCCACCCCCATTTTGGTCTGATTTACTGGGAAAAGATGATGGTGCTTGGATGCTGATGAGGGAGCAGCCTAGCCTCTCAATAGGGTTTGATGTGGTGGGGTGTCCTGGAGTCAGCCAATGCCCTTCTGGGGCCAAGGGATGTTTGAGCGGATCCTACAGTGATGTGCTGGACCACAGCTTTGTCCAGTGCCGTTGTAGACAATGCTGAGTCCTTTATTTCCGAAGGGGGCCCAGAAGCTATTGGGAAGTAGAACGGTCACCTAGGCAGACAGAGGACCTCGTCACTGCCACCTGAACCCGAGGCCCACACTAAGCTACCAGGTAGCATAACGTGGAACCATCCTAAATGTATCTGGGAGTGAAACATGAGTCTGAGATCTTGTAAAGAGGTGGCTCTCTCCCAAGGTGAAGCCACACTTGCTTTGTAGCCAGGAGTGTTGGTTACAAGAGTCTGACCTCCTGGCTTCAATGATTCCGTCCCCCCACTCTGCCCCTCACCCCCCCACCCCGCAGGGTATGCATCACCAGAATGCTTCCCTTCTGGATCCCCAAATCCTCCTGCCCAGAAAGTTCAGAGATGTAACTCTGTGATGCCTGCCCCACGGGTGTGTAAAGCAGAGCTGCCCACAACACCCGCCCGGTGGATCTCCGGGTGGCAACCACACTTCAAAGCATGCTGAGCCTCTTCCCCAGGGACCTGGAAACAGACAGATGCCCATGTCTCCTTCGAGATTAAGAGTTTATACCAGCAGAGGTGGGCCAGGCCCAGACATCTTGCTCTGTAGGGAGTAGCCTGAAGTGGCTGGCCGTGACTGCAGCATCCTGCCCTGGAGACTAGACACTCTCCTGGAGGCTGCCTGCTGGAGGCAATTCTCTCCCGCCTTAGCCATCCTGACTCATCCTGAGCTGCCCCCAAAGGTTGCTGTGGGTATAAAGACTGAGCCAAAGTTTTGAGTGGACACCTGGCTCCCTGAGACAGAAGAGCCTCTTCTGGGGTATCACACCGTAGCCACTGGTAGGTAACAAGCCGGGTGCCCGTGGACAGGATCTGCCTCTGCCCAAGTGCTGCTGTGGCCTGCAGTACATCAGAGCAGAGCCTTCAAAGGCTAAGGCTGCATCCCAGCTGCCTCCTACAACTAGGGAAACTGAGGTTCCAGAGAAGGCAGACTTCTGGGTAGCATCCCCTTGCTTCTGCCTCAAGGTTCCCAGTGGCCCAGCATCAATGACTTTATTTTTATTATTTTAAGTGTGTGTGTGTGTGTGTGTGTGTGTGTGTGTGTGTGTGTGTATGTGTATGAGTGTGTGTGTTGTGTGTACTTGTGAAGTATCTGTGCACATGTATGTTTAAGTGTGTATACACATGTATGCAGGTATATATATATGAACATATATGCCTGTGGTGTGAAGGTCTGAAGTTGGCATTTGGTGTTTCAATTTTTTTTTTTGGTTGTTTTTGTTGTTGTTGTTTTGTTTTGTTTTTTCATTTTTATTTGTCTAGGCGAGGTCACTCTCTGAATTTGGAGCTCTCCAACTCTAACTAGCCTAGCTAGCCAGCTTGTTCGGGGAGGGGGGGGGATTCCCTGCCTGCCCCATTAGGGCTAGGATTACAGGCAGCCACCACATCTGCACAGCTTTTGCCTGAGTTCTAGGGTTCCAAACTCTGGTCTCTATGCTTGCACAGCAAGCACATTATCCACTGAGCCATCTCCCCAGCCCCAGGAGTGATGACTTTAATCTTCAAGTTATTCATCTCACTATGAAATATGGAGCCAGGAAATACTGTTGTGATGGAAAATGATGCCAGAGGGGTTCCACGCCCTCTTGGAATAAATCCATTAAGTCTCGCCTGTTTAGAACCTCTTGCTCCCTTTTGTGAGGCTCTGTGTGGCCCACAGCGCCGCTGGCCAAGGCCAATAGAGATTTATTTATAGCCAGGCTCCAGGCTGCCTGGTAACGGACCACTGCTGCCTTTAAAGAGAGAGACTCTGCAGTCACCTCTGCTCAGCTGCAAGTCAGGCCCCACCACGCCTTTGGCTGGGACCGGTGCTAATCAAATCACCATCGTGTGTGGATGCAAGCGCTCTACACTTGAAAATTTTGAGGGAGACGTTCCCCCTGGGAGGAGAGGGTCTAGGCAGCCCCTGGCCTGAGCAGAGATCTCTAAGGTAGCTCCATCTAGGTCAGATCGAGGCCCCACAGACACAAGAACAGGGCTGCACAACAGAAAATGGCTCCACGGGACTGAAGTCCTTGACGCTAGCTGATCTGCCGAAGGGAAAGATCAGGTGGCGATGGAATCTGGGAGACTTGGCCGTGAGCTTCGAGGAACAAAGGGCCCATGACTGGGGCACCCCTGGAAATGCTGCCTGTGAATTGGGGTGGAGGAGGGGAGAGCCCTTCCCTGTCTGAGGAGACAGAGCCACGGCTCTCAAGAAGCAGTGCCAGCCACAACAGGATCACAGGGCCTTGCCTCTGAGTTGGGGCACCAGGGTGGGGTGGTATGTGACCGCCAGTCACACAGACCCCAGTGTTAGAGGGACCTCTTGAAATAAGAGGTGGAACCCAAGATCAGGTGTAGCAGGGAGGCAGTAAATACTTAGGCTGATCAGTGCAGTAGGATGGACGGTCAACAGCAAAAAGTGTTCTCCAGTGGGGACTTGGGGGCCCGACTCCTTCTCGGCTCTCCCCCATTTTCTCCTTGTGCAGCCAGAAAGCTTCAGGGCTTGAGCCAAGCCCCCACTTTCTTGACTCCGTCAGGGTATTTCTGGGGTTTCTTGTGACTGCCACTCTCAAAATAAAAGTGAGCCGCCTGGCAGACAGTATGACATAGTAACACCAGGCTGGAGGCCACTGGGGCAGAAGCTGCCCCACGTGGGTCCGGTCTGAGCCAGTGACAGGCTGGAAGCCGAAGGCCCCACCACAAGCCAGGAGCTTGAAGACCTGGCCACAGCCACGGTCACCTCCTGCTCACTCAGCTTGTCCAGACCCTCATGGGTCGGCCTCTGCCCACCAGGTAAATGTACCTCATGCCCATTTTCTCAACTCCAAGATGGGCAGGTGGGAAGGGGACCCTGCAAAGCGCCCAGCGTCCGAGCCATAGGCAGACCTTCTCTCTTGCTCAGGGACATGTGAGACAAGGCCGGAAGAGCTGAATGGCACATTCTCTGAATGTGAGCCTTCCCTGGGGGAGGCCTTTGCTTACAGTGCGAACACCTGCCTCCATTAATCTTCGAGAACAGTCTCCCGTCTGTCCCTCAAAAGACGGCACAGGGTGTGTGTGTGTGTGTGTGTGTGTGTGTGTGTGTGTGTGTGTGTAAATCATCAAAGGGCTGCCTGACTGACCCCAAACACAATCACCTGTCCCCTCTCCCAGATGACACGGGCCGAGGCCAAGTCCTGACAGTGGTGAGGTTCCCCGAGGGCCACCAAGCAACATCTCTAGTGTGGCCCACTGGTATTGTTTGTTTTGAGATAGATTCTTCTGTATCTTGGCGTCATGTCAAATGTGCTGGGGAGTTCAGGATGACCTTGAACTCCTAATCCTCCCGCCTTCACCTCCCCAGTGCTCAGGATAGAACCCAAGCCTTACTAGGAAAGCACCCTACTAGCTAAGCTACATCCTCAACCCCCAATAGGTCTTTTTAAAACAATCAAATTAGTTGATATAAAATGTGCTCGCTCGCTCTCTCTCAGTCCACTGGAAACTACAGAAATCCCTGTGAAGAAGTGCCCTAACCAGAGTTTGGGCCCCAGATTCTCACAGAACCACCTCTCTGCCCTAGTAAGGAGGGGGAACATTCCTTTAGACGTGACTTCCCATCTGTCTCCATGAGGAAAACCCATGTTGTGTACCAGCCCTGAGACCTGTTGGGCCCTCCACCCTGATCACCCATTTCTAGCCCAATTCCTTAGCTTCCAGTGGGGGGATAGCCTAGTACACACAGTGGTGGGTGTTCATGACTGTCGCCCACCTAGGAAGATAGCCTGAGCCTTTGCTGTAGCCCAAAGCAGTCTATGTCAGATATGTGGGGTCTGAGTTACAAGCAGAATTAGCCCCCTGTAAGCTTCAGACAGCTTTCAGGACTGAGAGTGGGCTGAGTCAGTAGTTCCTTAGTCACCTAAGGGCTCTGTGTCCTACAGCCTCTGGTCTTCTCTGTGGGATATCCAGCCACCTACCATGTCAGGGCAATAGGGAGGCAGATAGGACCCACTTAGAAAAAGATTGACTAGGTTGGAATGTAGCTCAGTGACCAGAGTGCTTGGCTGGGATGTATAAAGCCCTGGGTCCATACCCAGCAGTGAAGAAACTTGACATTGAGGACATGGAGGCAGGAGGGTCAGTAGTTCAAGGTCATCCTCAGCTATATAGCAAGTTTGAGGCAAGCTTCGGTTACATGAGAGCCTATTCAAAGCGAGAAAAGCAGGTGGCAGGGGAGGAGCGGGGACAGACCAAACTGACCAGATTAACACAATATTTTGCTATTTGAAAGCCAGGATTACGAACCTTAAAACGAGCCCGGCTCAGGAAGGAACCATTAAACCCAACAGTCTCTGTTTTTAAACGGAAATGGGGCCGTGCACCCAGACTTAACGGTGCCGCAAACTTTTTAATCACTTCCTTCTTTTTCACTTTCCCAGAAATGTAGTGAAGGTCCATTGTGCATAGTTAGAAAGCACAGATAAGGGAAAACAGAAAATTAAAATCCCTTGCTAGCCTCCCAAGAGAGAGGAGCAGGCTTGCTGCCAGTCTGTGTATCGGGGCTGAAAAAAAAAATCCATGTGTCCCTGTCTTTAGAGGGAAAATGAGGTTCCTGAAGCATAAATGTTTCATAAGCTGCTTGCTTAATAGTCAAACTGCAAGCGCTTTGCTGTGTCACCCAGAAGGACAGGAGGGTGGTAGTCACAGATCTTGTGGGGTCACCACTAACTATCTGCCCTTGGTGCTATGGTGGCACTCTGAGTTTGAGAGGAGCGTGAGACATGTGGTAGCCTGAAGAGGGCAGAGTCTCATAGCAGCCGCTCTGGCCTGGTGGATCCCTCAAATCAGTCTTAAGTCCCATCATACTCAGCAAGCAGCCAGGTGGGTAGCCAGGTGGGCAGCCAGGTGGGCAGCCAGGTGGATAGCCAGGTGGATAGCCAGGTGGGTAGCCAGGTGGGCAGCCAGGTGAGTAGCCAGGTGGGCAGCCAGGTGGGCAGCCAGGTGGGTAGCCAGGTGGGCAGCCAGGTGGGCAGCCAGGTGTGTAGCCAGGTGTGTAGCCAGGTAAGGTCTAGACCCAGGAAGGTCCCCTGCTAATCCTAGCAGGGCAACCATCCCCACTGGATAGGTGAGTCTAGGCTACTGCTGCTCTTTGAGCCTGGTTCTCTCCACAAACTTTCAAAGGAGTATCATAGGACTTTCTGCGAGAGGATGTGAAAAAAATTACCTACTCTCCCGATATAGAGCACCGATGATAGGCCAAGGCTAGCTTAGTGAGCCAGTGAATGTGTTAGGATGATTTTTCAGGAGCATAAATGATTCAAAGGCCACAGGAAAGACCACCCCAGTATGAATGAGCCTGATTTGTGACAGCTGCATCCCTGCAGTACCCTGCATGACCCGCAGGCAGCTTGGCCTGTGGCAGGGTCTCCTTGCCCCATCAACTGTTACTGTTTATATAAACTAGGAGGAGGAGCATTGTGATTCTTGGAAGTTTCAGGAACTTCCTAAGCCTTGTAAGTTTTATTTACTTACTAAATCTTAATGAGCCTCCCACTAGGACTAATCTTTTTTTTTTTTTTTTTTTTTTGGTTGGTTGGTTGGCTGGTTTTGGTGTTTTTGACACTGAGTCAGACCATGTAGCCTCAGTTGTCCTGGAACTCACTATGTAGACCAGGCTGGCCTCGAACTCAAAGTGATCTACCTGCCTCTGCCTCTGCCTCTGCCTCTGCCTCTGCCTCTGCCTCTGCCTCTGCCTCTGCCTCAGCCTCTGCCTCTGCCTCTGCCTCAGCCTCTGCCTCTGCCTCTGCCTCTGCCTCTGCCTCCCAAGTGCTGGGAATAGAGGCCTGGGCAACCACATCCAGCCAGGAGGAAATGTTTTAATTTGGAGGAAATAGCTACACAAGGATAAACCAGCATCCACAGCCCCATTTTACAGGAGGGGAAATTGAGACTTGAAAAGCAGACCCTTCCAGGATGCCCCGCCTGGGGAAGCTAAGCAGACTTTTTAGTGTGAAGACCAGAGTGGACCATCGTGGTTTTTCTTATTTTTTCCATAAAGTGTTTTGTCTTGTTTTGAGGAAAAGTATTGCTTGAGGCAAGGTCTTAAGCCCCGGCCAGCCTGGAACTTACTATGCAGACCAGCTGGCCTGGAACTCACAGAGATCCACCTGCCTCCACCTCCCAGGTACTCAGATTAAAGATATGTGCCACCATGCCCAGCTCTACCAAACCTTCAAACCTATGTTCTGCGCTCTCGCTCTCTCTCTCTCTCTCTCTCTCTCCTCTCTTCTCTCTCTCTACCTCCCCCCCACCTCATTCACACACATATGCGTGCACTCACGCTCACTCATGCGCACTCACGCGCACACACACACACCTGTGAGCCTCCCCAGACCCTGGTACCATCAGCCACGGTCCTCTGCCAGTCCTATCATGCCTGGCAACCAAATGGTGAGAGCATGTCCCCTGCTGTCACCACCCATTATCTTCAGCCTCATTTGGGGGATTCTGGAGACCCATAGACAGCCTTTTCATAGCTTGCCTATCTCTGCTCTTTTGTGACCAACCTCTTCCCCTCCCCCTCCCCCACTCCAGGAGTGGTACTCAAGATGACATTAGGCCCCAGCACATGCCAGCTTTGTGCCCTCCACCAGGAGTCTAAAGTCATCTTGCTGCAGATTGTAACTTGTTTTCCTACCCACCTGTCTATTGCAAGTTCTGGTTCAGTGACATCTGTGGCATTGTCCCTTCCCCAGAGCCCGCCATAGATACAGGATGCCTGTACACACACCAGGCAAGCTACCATGTATGCGTTTGGCCATGTTGTGCAGTGTGACGCCCCCCTTTATGTCCCTGTGCCTTGAACAACCTGGACGCCCGCCCCCCCCCCCCAGGCCCCGTCCCACAGCTGACCTAGAACAATGGCTTGCCTTGCATCTCCTTCATCGGCAAAAGAGAAATCCAAGATTGGGGGTGGGGGTGGGGGAAGAGAGATCATTTTAGAAACCCATCAGCTTTCTGAACTGGTGACGTGCCAGAACAATGGTATCTTCTGGAACCTTCTGAAGCTTTCATACCCCTCCACACCCTGATGATATATATATATATATACATATATAGGTGCTTCTAACCTGGAGGTATCTGGAGTCTCTTCAGAGTGACTGCTCAGGCCTTCACTAAGTCCTAGTAGCATGGTGTGCCTAGGCAAGCAGTGGTGTGTGTGTGTGTGTGTGTGTGTGTGTGTGTGTGTGTGTGTGTGGAGAGAGAGAGATGTGTGTGTGTGACGTCTGTTTAAGTGGGGAGATGTTCATGTAGAAGTGGGGCGTATGCAGGTGTATCTCCAGAGTATATGCTCGTGTGAAGGTGTGCATATGTGTAGCTTTACTCTTGGACTGGCAGACAGCTGCTCCTGCCCTTGCCCTGGGCCCTTTGTGGGTTCACACTACAGAGCTGGCTCAGACCCTACGGCTACATCTGGAGGGGCTCCAGCTAGCTGAGGTGCATCATTGCTGAAAACCCTAACTTCTCAGGCTCAGCAGGGAAGACCCAGCTGCCTGGTGGCTACAGCCTTGATCTGGCTCTGCCGCCTTGGGGCAGTTAGGAGCCTGAGGCAGCCACCGAGTCACACTGAGTCATGCTATTAGACATCTGGAGATGATTCAGTATACAGTGAGGTGTGTGGGGGTGAGAGAGGCAAATACTACTGGCTCCAATTCCCAGGCACCAAAGGCTCCGCTGGGCAAATGAACCGGATTCTGAAGATCATTCTGGTCAAATTATGTGGTTTGAATAGGAATTTTTTTTCTTCCCTCCCCCCTGCAGCCATGAAGTCAGGGGGCACGCAGCTGAAGCTCATCATGACCTTCCAGAATTACGGGCAGGCGCTGTTCAAACCCATGAAGTAAGTGCCTGACACTAGGGTGGACGTGAGAGGCCTGGCTGCAGTGTGTAGGCACAAGGCCAGGTGAGGAAGGGCAATACTTATCTGCAAGTGAACTGCAGTGACGGCTAAGCGAGTATCCAGGCTGGCTGCACCCTCCCTGTCTCTCCCCAGCCTTCCGCCAACATCACACACCTGGGGATGGTTGTCCGTCTTGTTCTGTGAGGGTAAGCGCCACCTTCTAATGAGGAGCTGACAATGTGAACATTTAAGGGACTCCCCTGGAGAGGAGACTGCATCCTCTTAACAGCCACAGAGGCTATGGCAGGGCTGATGTTGGCATCCAGAGCTCTGCATGTGGTATGGCCTGTTTCTCACTTAGCTTGCTGTCCAGCCCTCATGGAAGCAGGACACACTAAAGGAACTGTGTTGAGCCTGTGTGCTAAAAACAAACAAACAGACAAAACCTTCATCCTAGGGAACGGGAGAGGTGGCTTAATCAATAAAGCGCTTGCCACAAGAGCCTGAGACCCAGGTTTGATCTGTTAGCTCCCATGGGAAAAAAAAAAGCCAGGCATGGTTGGCACGCCTGTAATCCAGTGCTGGGGTGGCAGAGACAGGAGCATGCCTGGCACTCGCTAGCCAGTCAGTCTAACTGAGTTGGCGAGCTCTACTTCATTGATAGACACCGTCCGCCCGCCCGCACCCCCCACCCCCGCCGTCTCAAAAACTTAAGGTGAGGAGTATTGCATGCCTGTGTGCACGACTTCATTCTAACACAAGGCGGTACTGGAGTGGGCTCTCCACCCCACAGCGTGTCACACAAGAGGTAGAACTCCCATCACTAGAGCAGATGTGGGAGTACTGTATAGCACTTGACCTCTCAGGACACTCAGGAATTGCTAGAGCATGCGTGTCACACCGCCACAGGCTGGCTACCCTGCATGGCCCCAAGGTTTTGCGGGTGACACAAAGGCCAAGGAGGACATGCAAGCCCGTGGAAGTGAGGCAGCAGTGCAGCAGGCTGCACAGTGTGGGTCCCCAGGGACAGCCCAGCTGTGTGTTGGCCAGCCAGATTTCAGCTCTCTGCCCTGATTTTTCTACTAATCCTGCATTCCCTGCTGTTTAATCCTCAAATTAAAAAAAAAAAAAAAAGACCAATAAGTGCTTCAGAAGCAGGGAAAGCACTTTGCTGTTTCTGGTTGCCCTGTGTCCTCGAGCAGACCAGGGTGGGCATGGGGAGATGTGGAGAGTGTTGGAGTGGTGAGGGAGTGGGCCTCCTTGGCTTCCCAGAGAGGACAGTCAGCCCGCTTCCTGTGCAGGAGCCCAGTCCTGAACACCACCCATTCCCACAAGCAAAGGAAAACCTGGCCATAGGGCTTAAACCAGGAGACCGTGAGGCCTAGGCCACTGCCTAGGGGGGTGGGGGGAGGGTGGTGGCCACGGGTGCCGTGTGGCTGCGTGGCAAAGAGCACAGCGTTCCGTTCCCTCCTCATGTACAAAAGTGGAGTTTTCTGTGTCCCACAAGCATCTGCCCTGAGCAGGGAGTGGTGTGAGCTCGGCATGAGTGGAGGCATGAGCCGGCCACTCGGGAGTGGGGTACACAGTCAGTCTAGCATTAGTTATTCCTGGCCCTGAGCAGCAAGCAGAAGGTCTCCACATAGCCATAGCCTGTGTGGTCACCACAGGATGCCGTGGGGGGGGGGCTGGATGCCTGGGAGAAGGGTAGAGCTTCGTGTAGTTTCTCAAGGAAGCTTTACTTGAGACAGATTCTCACTGTATCACAGGCTGGCCTCAAACTCGCAGCAATCCTCCTACCTCGGGCCTCTCAGAGTGCTGGCAATACAGACATGTACCGCCACATGCTGCTTAAAGAAGGCTTTGTCTCTCCCTCCGTTCTCCCTTCCTCCCTCTCTCCTCCTTCCTCCCTCCTCCTCTCC
Organism: Acomys minous; assembly: GCF_964271855.1. Lineage (NCBI taxonomy): Eukaryota > Metazoa > Chordata > Mammalia > Rodentia > Muridae > Acomys > Acomys minous. Next base: position 70,440,573 of record NC_140498.1, on the reverse strand, counting down.
TCTTCCTCTGTCCTCCCTCCTCTTTCCCTTCCTCTTTCCTCCTCCTCCCTCCCTCCATCCCTACTTTGTCCATTCCTCCTCCCTCCCTCATCTTTCCTCCCTTCCCCTCCCTCTCTCCTCCCCCCTCCTCTCTCATCTCTTTCCCTCCCTCCTTTCTCCATCCCTCCTCTTCCCTCCTCCCTCTGTCTCTTCTTCCTCCCTTCTCCTCCTCTTCCTCCTTCTTCCCTCCCCTTCCCTCAGTTCTCCCTCCTCCTCCTCCTCTCCTCCCTCCTCCTTCCCTCTTCCCTCCCTCTCTCACTCATGAGCCCAGTCTGGCCTCACACATGCTCTGTAGCTGAGGATCCTCCTGAGCTGTCCTTCTGATCCCCCTGTCTCCACATCCATAGTTCTGGGACTACAGGCATGTGCTGCCACACCCTGTTTATGCGGTCCTGCGGATGGAAGGAACCCAGGGTGTTCTGCATAGTAAGCAAGCACTATCGACTGAGCCACATTCTCAGTGCCTCACTGAGGCAGGCTATCTGGTTTTCACAAGGGCCATTCCGTGAGAGCCTGGCCTGTATAGAGGCCAGGGCCAAGCCAGGTGACCGATGGATCAGGACAGCCTGCTGCTGCTTGCTGGCCAGGATCTGGGGACAATAAATGAGAATGGCAGCATACACATCGTCACCTTTTCAGCAGAGTCCTGAGAGTGTTTGGATCTGGGAGGCAGGACTGAGCTTCTTGTCTGAGAAGTGTATCTTCCAGTCTGGCAGAAACTTATAGACACACCCAGAGCTGTCCAGAGAGGCTCCCGGTAGCCCCGGGTTTCAGGACAGTAAGCCCTGGGGATCCAGATGGCCACATCAGTAGAGACGGGGGTGGGGGGTTGGTTCTGGGTTCTGGCTCTTGCCCTGTCTCTGTGTGAGTGACTGGAGAGGAAGGTATGTCCAGCTGTGGACAGCTGCAACCTCAGCCATTGCCAGGCACTGGAACAGCCTGTGTCCCTCAGGCTTTCTGAGAAGAACGGGGCTCAGCACTCAGGGCTCTTGTGTTTTGTTTCGTTCCCAAAATGGAGTCTTAATGGCGTGCTGTCCATAACTGCGTATAGACATGGAACCCGGGGTGCTGAGGGGTGGGGTGGGTCCAGAGCCCTCTAAGGAGGCCCCCACCTGGAGGGCAAAACCACATCCCTGAATGGTCATACAAAGGACTGAACTGGAAATGCTATCTGTCTGGCATATCTGAGGCCTTGGAGGGCATCCAGGGCCGTAACTAGGGCAGTGAAAAATATGTATGGCCCAAGTGGCCGGGCAAGGCAGGGTGTTGCTGGGGAGACAGGTTGAGGAAACTGAGGATGTGTTAAGAGCTGGCCAGAGACAAGAGCCTGAGGGCCAGCCTGGACTTTCTCTTCCAAGTGGGCATGGGAGGTGTGGTCCCCGTGCCAGCAGGTGGCACAGTTTGCTGTAAACTCACACTGTCTTCCTGGGTCATTCATTTGGTTGTTCCTCCATGGACCAGGTCCAGACATATCTGGGGCACCTGAGACTCATTGACACCAGTCCTCCTGCTAGCAGCCGATGACACTGATGACCTTGCGCAGGGCCCAGGATCTGCCACTGCCGCTGCCCATGTGTCCTTGCTGCTCTGAGTCTGTGGGATGATATAGTTGTGGTCCTTGACAATAGCCCTCGAAAGTCAAAACCTATGATAGGGGGTTGAGGAGATAGCTCGGTCGGTAAGGTGCCTGCCGCCCAAGTAAGAGGACCCCAAGTTGGGTCTCGAGAAACCCATGTGAAAGAGCCAGGTGTGGTGGTGTATGCCTGTAATCCCGGCACTGGGGAGGTGGAGACAGGAGGCATCCCAGGGCTCATGTCATTCAATGTTAGTGGTTAAGTATTTTAGTAGACACTAGAAGACACATCTCCGGCAGGCATGGGGGTCGGAGGGATCATGGCTGTGATCCCAGAACTCTGAAAGCTGAGGTAGGAGGATTACCGTGAGGTTTGAGGCTAGTCTGGGATCTACAGTGAGACTCTGTTGGTGGAGGGGGAGACAAGGAAAGGAGAGAGGAGGAGGAAAGAGGAGGAAGAAGGAAGAGAAGGAAGAAGGGAAGGACAAGGAGGGAGGAAGAGGGAAGAGGGACACACAACCAGCAGCGCAGCCCATGAGCTCTTGGGAGGACGTCTGCTCCTCGCTTTAAAGAGTGGCTCTCAACCTTTCTAACAACGTGATCCTTCGACACGGTTCCTCATGCTGTGGTGGCCTTCCCGCCCCCCCTCCCCACCTATAAAATTATTACCGTTGCTACTTCATTACTGTAATTTTGCTGCTGTTATGCATTGTAACATAAATGTCGGTTTTCCGATGGTCTTAGGCGACCCCTATTAAAGGGCTATTTGACACCCTTCCCCACAGGGGTCACATCGCACCCCACGGCTTGAGAACCTCTGTTTTAAAGTATTTAAGCTTTTTTGTTTTTGTTAGTTAAACAAACAAACCAAAAAAAAAAAAGTGGTTTTCCCGATGCCAGATGCACTCCACGCCTTCCAGCCCACACACTTGAGTCCCGTAGCTTCTGGTACCCATTGACTGGTGTTTCCCTCACCACTAGTTTTCATTGTCCTGAGAGGAGACTCCTTAAAAATCTAGCTGGTTCTCCCCACCCCTCCGCCAGCACCCGACAACCACTAATCTCCTGTCTCGCTGTGTGTGGATTTGCTTATTCTGGGTTTTTCCGCAGGCCTGCGATCATGCGCTGTACGCTGTACGGGTGCTTTGTGTCTCGTTGGCAGTGGTGTGGTGGTCCTTCCAGAGTTCCTCCGTGCTGGGACGGGTGACAGCGCATCCCTTCCTTTGATTGATGAGTAATATTCCATTGTATGGACGGGCCAGACCCTTTCATCTATCCATCTGCTGATGGGCCTGGATCGTTCTCTCAGTCTGTAATGAATAATGCTGCTTTGGCCCTTTCCGTGTGGCCGCATTGACAATATCTTGGGAGCTCATGTGTGTGTGGATACATGTGTATTTCAAGAATACTTTCCCTGGAGAGAGGCAAACAATGCATAGACCTTCTTTTAACTTGAATTAGAAGTTGGTTGTTTTTTTTTAACCACAGTTTATTATTACTAGGGAACCAGCATGCTTATGGCACTTACGGAGCATGGGTGAGGGAACCCACGGCTACTACATCTGACAGTCTTCACCCAGCACGGATGATGGCTTAGCCGTAGCTGCAGAGCTGGAGCATCCCCTCCAACTTTAGTTAACCACCCTCACCCTATAGCCTGTGGGTCCTGACCTCTCTGAGGGTCACATAGCCGATAGCCTGCATATCCGCTATTTATATTACGATTCATAATCGTAGCAGAATTACAACTATGAAGTAGCAACAAGATAATTTTATCACTAGGGGTCACTACCGCGTGATGAACTTGCGTTAAAAGGTCACAGCATTAGGAATATTGAGAACCACTGCTATAAACTCGAACACCTCACGGGGGCCCCAGGTGTCATATGCAATTAGGGCAGAATTGCATAAAATGTCTGTGAGGAGCAGTTGGAAGCTCAGTCGAGGTCCCATAACCTTCCAAACCCACTCCTCCTGCTCACAATGGTCTCTTGCAGCAGACAGAGCTGACGCAGTGATGACGGCACATGTTTTGCTTAGAGGACCCCATTCTATGGCAACATGTACATGCTCTCTGGCCAGAGGACAACACTGGGTGTTGCCTTCAGAAACGCCACCAGCGTCCCTTGAGACAGGCTCTCTCACTCACCTACAACTTAACCAAGTAAGTTGGGTGGGCTGGCCAGAAAGCCCAAGAGATCTGTCTGTCTCCGCCTCCCCAGCCCTGGGATTGCAATCACGAGTCACCTCCCCTGACATTTTCTGAATGGTGTTCTGGGCATCAGGCTCAGGTCCTCATGCTTACAAGGCCATTACTTTCTCAACTTTGTCATCCCTGTGCGTTGGGTCTTTTAGACAGGGGCCTTGGAAGGCTGCTGCTGGGTCTCTTGTTTGTTTATTTGGTTTCCATGGGACCTGTGCCCTTTTTTTATCCCACCTGCACAGCCCTAGGGGACCAGCTTCCCCAGTCTTTACCAGCACGTTCTGTCATCTGTCTTTGATGAGAGCTGTACCCATGGATGTGAGGTGGGATTTCACAGTAGCTTTGACTTGCATTATAGGCTATGAGTTGTTGGGATGTATATTTTATTCATTTCTTTTTTAAATTGTGCTTTGGATGAGCTATTTAAACTTTAATATAAAAAAAATTGTGTCCATGTTAGAGAAACCATGAGGCCTCATTGGGACTCAGTTTACCATCTGTCCACAAAGCCTTGTAAGATAAGGCCTGAGGGCTCATCTCAAGTTTACCTCTGGGAGTTGGCCTAGGATATGCCCTGGGATGCTTCCCCACCAGAAGCCTCTTACAGGAGAGGAGTTCAGCAGGGCGGGGTCAGATGCCGGCCTCAACAGTACAAACATCAAGTTGTTTCTTGGGAAAGAACCTTCCAGACATGCCTGAGGCTGCCCATGATGCAGTATGACTGTCTCATGGCAGAAATACTCATCCAGCAGTGGCGGGTACTGCCAGAGCTCCTGGGATGGGCCTAGCACAGACATGATTCAAAGCCCAGTGAGAAAGCCACAGGGGCTGTGACCCCTGAACGTGGGTCACTTGGGTGCCGGGAAGGGGATGAGATAGTGTGTGTCCAGCCCACCAGAGCAGCTATGATTGCTGCTTATGTAGTCACACACAGAATGTATAGGAGAAAGCGCCCCTGTGGGACAGGCCGATGGACCAGTAGACTTCCCTAAGGAGGCGGGAGGGAGCAGGCCTGGAAAGGACAGACTCAGCTGGAAGCAGCCCTCAGGGAGGCCATGGTGAGTGTGAAGGTCAACTGAAGGGCAGATACGTCCAGGCCACAGGAGGAGCCCTGTGCACAGTCCAAGAGGTTGGCTGACACTGTCAGGATTCGGGTCCTGACAAGGTGCCAGCTGCTCTCTCTGAAACACAGGCGGCGGCGGCGGCAGGTACTGGACACAGCTGTCCACCCTGGACTCCAGCTCTTTCCCCTCCCGTTGCTTTACCGGGTGCTCAGGGCTGCATGTTGAAGTGGCGCCATACCGGAAGGCATGGGTCACATGTACCCATGGGGTCCAGTGGGGAAGTCTGGGGTCTGAGCACAGGACCTAAGCACTGAGTGAGGCTGGGCAGCAGCCTGACTCCTTGCCCTTGGTTTAGATCACTATTTGAGGTGTCAGGGTGCATAGTTCCTGCCTCAGTTCAGGATGCGGGATCTCAGGGTGGGGGGGGGGGTTGAAAGGACGCTGTAGGAAGTGAGGGTGGTCGAATGAGGAAGAGGAACAGGGTACCCATGAAGACTGGGCAGTGTGGTGGAGGAGGACACCTAGGAGACTGTTCTAGTCTGGATCTTTGTTGCTGTGATTTAAAACAAACAAACAAACAACTGGCCAAAAACACCTAGGAGAATAAAGGGTTTACCTGGCTTACAATTTGTCATTGAAGGAGCTCAAGGCAGGAACCTAGAGGCAGGAGCTCAAAGCAGAGACCGTGAAGGAACACTGCTTGCTGGCTCGACACCCATGACTTGCTCAGCTGCTTTTTTTTTTAATACAACCCAGGACCACCTGCCCAAGGGTGGCACCACCCACGGTGGCCTGTGCCCTCTCACATCAATAATTCATGTCTCATAGATGTGTCCAAAGGCCGAGTTGATAGAGGCAGTTTCTCAAGTAAGGGTCCCTCTTCCAAAGTTTGACTCTAGTTTGTGTTGACTTGACAAAGACTTAACTAGAAGAAAAAAAAATTAAAAAACCTTCACTGGGCACAGTGACAGGACATAGGAGCGATTGAAGAAGAGAAAGCTTCTGGCCTTGTGACTGATGGCGTCTGGGGACCCATTTGAGACATCCAGGTAGAGGCATATAGCACCTGGACACAGAGGAACCACCTCTAGGTCAAGTCCTTGCCACAACACTTGCTGTGTTCCCTTCTCTTCTCCCTCTGCTGGGCATAGCTGGAGCATAAGGTCAGGGACCCTTCCCTCCCAGAAGGCTCATCTCTAGGGAGGAGGTCACCCCACAAGGCAAGGGGACAGTGTTCCCATCCTACTCATAATCTGGTCTTCACCCGTGTAATTCCTGCCTGCGTTTGCTTTCATTTCTCAAGGGATTGAGGAGAAGATTGGGCACATTGCTGGGCTCAGGAAGCATCTGCCTTGAGCGGCCTAGGGATGGCTCGTGGAGGGTAATCCCAGGCTAGGAAGCACCTCCCATCTGGTTCCTGAGCAAACCCAAAGGTCCCCCCCCCCAACCACCTTTCAGAGCTGTCCATAGATGTGGGCTGGGGCTGGGGTGACTGCATCTGATGTGGACCTCCCATGAGGGGGGGGTGGTGTCTGATTTTGGATATCCTGGACAGCGTGTAGTTACGTGGCTGTGGGTGGCTGTGGGACTGGGCAATGGAATATTTGCAAGTCGCTTGGGGTGCCCGTAGGTGGCTGTGTGACAGTGGGCAGTAGTGTAACTGGGTGGTTCTGCAGCTCTAGGCAATTGTGTGGTTGGATGGGCTGTGACTATGGGTGATTTTGTGACCAGGCAGTTGGGTGACTAGGTGAGGTTCTGTGACTGGGTGGTTGGTATGGCTGTGGGAAGTTGGGGGCGGGGCCCTGTATGTAAATTGTCCTCTCCTTAGTACACAGCATGTTCTTGGATTCCCAGATATCACATATCAGTATTACCTTGTGATGGACTGTCCTTCATGGAGAAGAACGAAACTTGAACAGGTGAAAGCAAACAAAGATCAAGTCTCTTCTTGGTAGCCTGCTTTCCTTCCTCTGAGTGCCACCAGGCCTCCCCATCCAGGGGACATGGTCAACTATGAGGCACCAGAGTACGTGTGAAAGTCATACCCCACTCTCCACTCAGCTGTGGAGAATGTCCTGTCCATTGGCTAGATCTGGGTAGGGGTTTGAGATGCAACAAGAATAAATTAATTAAAAAAAAAAAGTAAACAAAGAACAGGCTACAGGCCAGGGTACGGGGTCAGCATTCCTAGCTTAGGTGCCAGGTCCTTGGGGGTGCTACTGCATGGGAGAAAGGCTGTCTGAGTCTGGACCCAGGCATTGTCTGGTGCCACGGACCACCTCCCTGGGACGAGGGTCCTCGAAGACTGGGTGGGCAAGGATTTGGTGGTGACAAACAGAGACAGAGAGGCAGTTTGAATCTGCGTGTATTTTGCAGGCAAGCAGTCTAGATTTCCATACACGTTTTGAAACAGGAAGTGCGTTGCGGTTACATTTTTTCCATGAAGTAGATTCGAGGGAATCAGTGAAGCAACCAGGCAGATAGAATACACAGTACAAAGTACATAGCAATAGCATCATTGTTTCTAAGTCACTAACTTGGCACAGGCAGATATTACATTCTCAGGGTGAGCCAGGGGTGGAGACAGTCCTCTGTAAAACTAACTTTTTGCTGTTAGTCAACGTCTGACACCTTTTTCCCATTGATGACCACCCATCCGTCCCCTCCCTCACACACTCCTGTATAGGGGAGAGGTGGATGAGGTGTAGTAGCCAATCCATAGGGTCCTCTATATCTAGGAGGACACCAGAGACTGCCCTTCAGTACATAAGCCACGCCACATGGAGTTTTGTATTGCAGGAATTAAAATTCCGCTTTTAACTTTCACTCTTGTCCGAGTTACCTTTTCCTCGAATGGGCTCTGCCTTTGGTAAAGACCCTTCATTTAACTGGGGGTATTTTTAACCACCTCCTTTTGCTGTCATTCATTGAAAATGTTCCCCCATTGTTTTATTATTCTTAAGAACTTTCAGGATGACTAATAGTAAATTAGACGCATTTGGAGGAGGCGTCTCATTCTGCAGTTCCTAGGCTGGCGCTTTGTCCAATTCACCTCCTGGCACCGTATCCCTGGTCACCTTGTTGTTGCCTTGACTGTGAGTGAGAGGAATAATAGAACAAATAAGAAGGAATACCAGGAAGCAGGTTGCTATTAACGCTCCAAGGGATAGAACAACATGACCTTTTCCAGGAGACTCTCCCTTTTGGGGTCATCGCCTCAGATCCGCGGAACAGCATTGTCATGCAGTCTCTACTGGAGGTGGCGTGGCTGTCTGGTGAAAGGGCAAAACCATTTTAGCCCATTCTAGCCTGAAACTCTTCTCTTTAGCCCAGGTTGCCCTTGAACTTACAGTAATCCTCCTGCATCAGCCTCCTGAGTGCTAAGGTTGTAGGCATATGCCACCATGTCCCACCCCTCTGGTGCTTTTCCCAGTGTTGTGCGGCATGCTGGTGACCTCAGTGGTCTACACTGTGGCCCTTTGACACTATCATGTGACTCACTGTCTTCAGTGAGAGCACAGTAGGAACCTTATACCCCAGACCGAGTCTAGTTAGTCCTCATGGCAGACGTGGAGGATTGTGGGTGGCCTCGCACGTTTTCTGTGCGAATCATATCCTTGGCCTGGCTCAGCCCCAGACAGGTCAGGAGGTAGGAGGTGACAAGTGACAGAATGAGACCTACAGCTCATCTGGACCAGCCTAAAACCCAGATGGGTACAGGGGGATGTCTTGCTCAGAAACCTCTGAGGTCATTAAGAAGCCCAGCTGAGACATTACACTACACGGCTCATCCTGACAGCCAGGCGCAGAGCCACCTACCTTTGGACGACATCGGGAGAAAGCGGATGGGGCACTAAGGGTCCCTCTTCTCTGTGTGGTCCTTTTCTTGGTGACAAGAAACCTGGTCACCAGTAAGAAGGGGCTGGGGAAGAGCTGGCAGAAGGAAAAGAAGGGAGGATGGGATGGAGACACTGTACATGGCAGATGTGTGAGTGAAGGAGTGAAAATAAAGAGTGCCTGAGGCGGGGCCGGAAAGACGAATGGCTCAGCCATTGAGAGAACTGGTTGCTCTTGCCTAGGACTCAGCACCCTCACAGCATCTCACACAATCATCTGTAATTCTAGTCTTGGGATCCCACGTTGTCTTCTGACTTCCATGGGCACCAGGCACATTTCGTGGTGCACTTAAAAACGTGCAAGCAAAACAGTCATACACATAACATAATAAAAGACATTTTTTTTAAAAAAGTACCCGAGACAATAGAAGCATCTCAGGCAGAGAGAGCGCTGGCTTGCGGTCAGCCATCTGCTCCAAGAAGGACAGGACCCTTTGCTCCAGGTTGTTCAATGTTAGGAAAGAAAAGGGAACCCAGGAGCAAAGTGAGGGAGCTTCAGATGCTGAGCCACCATGACAGGAGGCCTTGGTATAGTCCTGGCCTGAGGAGGGGACTTCAGAGATGTTCTAAAGCCAGGAAGGGAAGTGAGCATGATCCTGGGGAGGGCAGGGGACCTCAGTGTGATCCTGGGGAGGGCAGGGGACCTCAGTGTGATCCTGGGGAGGGCAGGGGACCTCAGTGTGTTCCTGGGGAGGGCAGGAGACCTTAGTGTGTTCTTGGGGAGGGCAGGGGACCTCAGTGTGTCCCTGGGGAGGGCAGGGGACCTCAGTGTGTCCCTGGGGAGGGCAGGGGACCTCAGTGTGTTCCTGGGGAGGGCAGGGGACCTCAGTGTGATCCTGGGGAGGGCAGGGGACCTCAGTGTGTTCATGGGGAGGGCAGGAGACCTTAGTGTGTTCTTGGGGAGGGCAGGGGACCTTAGTGTGTTCCTGGGGAGGGCAGGGGACCTCGGTGTGTTCATGGGGAGGGCAGGGGACCTCAGTGTGTTCCTGGGGAGGGCAGGGGACCTCAGTGTGTCCCTGGGGAGGGCAGGGGACCTCAGTGTGTTCATGGGGAGGGCAGGAGACCTTAGTGTGTTCCTGGGGAGGGCAGGGGACCTCGGTGTGTTGTTCCTGTGGTGGGAAGGGGACCTCAGTGTGTTCCTGGGGAGGGCAGGGGACCTCAGTGTGTTCCTGGGGAGGGCAGGGGACCTCAGTGTGTTCCTGGGGAGGGCAGGGGACCTCAGTGTGTTCCTGGGGAGGGCAGGAGACCTTAGTGTGTTCCTGGGGAGGGCAGGAGACCTTAGTGTGTTCCTGGGGAGGGCAGGGGACCTCGGTGTGTTGTTCCTGTGGTGGGAAGGGGACCTCAGTGTGTTCCTGGGGAGGGCAGGGGACCTCAGTGTGATCCTGTGGTGGGAAGGGGACCTCGGTGTGTTCATGGGGAGGGCAGGGGACCTCAGTGTGTTCCTGGGGAGGGCAGGGGACCTCAGTGTGTTCATGGGGAGGGCAGGAGACCTTAGTGTGTTCCTGGGGAGGGCAGGGGACCTCAGTGTGTCCCTGGGGAGGGCAGGGGACCTCGGTGTGTTCCTGGGGAGGGCAGGGGACCTCAGTGTGTTCATGGGGAGGGCAGGGGACCTCAGTGTGTTCCTGGGGAGGGCAGGGGACCTCGGTGTGATCCTGGGGAGGGCAGGGGACCTCAGTGTGATCCTGGGGAGGGCAGGGGACCTCAGTGTGATCCTGGGGAGGGCAGGGGACCTCGGTGTGTTCATGGGGAGGGCAGGAGACCTTAGTGTGTTCTTGGGGAGGGCAGGGGACCTTAGTGTGTTCCTGGGGAGGGCAGGGGACCTCGGTGTGTTCATGGGGAGGGCAGGGGACCTCAGTGTGTTCCTGGGGAGGGCAGGGGACCTCGGTGTGTCCCTGGGGAGGGCAGGGGACCTCAGTGTGTTCATGGGGAGGGCAGGAGACCTTAGTGTGTTCCTGGGGAGGGCAGGGGACCTCGGTGTGTTGTTCCTGTGGTGGGGAGGGCAGGGGACCTCAGTGTGTTCCTGGGGAGGGCAGGGGACCTCAGTGTGTTCCTGGGGAGGGCAGGAGACCTCAGTGTGTTCCTGGGGAGGGCAGGGGACCTCGGTGTGTTCCTGGGGAGGGCAGGAGACCTTAGTGTGTTCCTGGGGAGGGCAGGAGACCTTAGTGTGTTCCTGGGGAGGGCAGGGGACCTCGGTGTGTTGTTCCTGTGGTGGGAAGGAGACCTCAGTGTGTTCCTGGGGAGGGCAGGGGACCTCAGTGTGATCCTGTGGTGGGAAGGGGACCTCGGTGTGTTCATGGGGAGGGCAGGGGACCTCAGTGTGTTCCTGGGGAGGGCAGGGGACCTCAGTGTGTTCATGGGGAGGGCAGGAGACCTTAGTGTGTTCCTGGGGAGGGCAGGGGACCTCAGTGTGTCCCTGGGGAGGGCAGGGGACCTCAGTGTGTTCCTGGGGAGGGCAGGGGACCTCAGTGTGTTCATGGGGAGGGCAGGGGACCTCAGTGTGTTCCTGGGGAGGGCAGGGGACCTCGGTGTGATCCTGGGGAGGGCAGGGGACCTCAGTGTGATCCTGGGGAGGGCAGGGGACCTCAGTGTGATCCTGGGGAGGGCAGGGGACCTCAGTGTGATCCTGGGGAGGGCAGGAGACCTCAGTGTGTTCCTGGGGAGGGCAGGGGACCTCGGTGTGTTGTTCCTGTGGTGGGAAGGGGACCTCAGTGTGTTCCTGGGGAGGGCAGGGGACCTCAGTGTGATCCTGGGGAGGGCAGGGGACCTCGGTGTGTTGTTCCTGTGGTGGGAAGGGGACCTCAGTGTGTTCCTGGGGAGGGCAGGGGACCTCAGTGTGATCCTGGAGAGGGCAGGGGACCTCAGTGTGATCCTGGGGAGGGCAGGGGACCTCAGTGTGATCCTGGGGAGGGCAGGGGACCTCAGTGTGATCCTGGGGAGGGCAGGAGACCTCAGTGTGTTCCTGGGGAGGGCAGGGGACCTCGGTGTGTTGTTCCTGTGGTGGGAAGGGGACCTCAGTGTGTTCCTGGGGAGGGCAGGGGACCTCGGTGTGCTCCTGTGGAGGGCAGGGGACCTTAGTGTGTTCCTGGGGAGGGCAAGGGACCTCAGTGTGTCCCTGGGGAGGGCAGGGGACCTCAGTGTGTTCCTAGGGAGGGCAAGGGACCTCAGTGTGTCCCTGGGGAGGGCAGGGGACCTCAGTGTGCTCCTGTGGAGGGCAGGGGACCTCAGTGTGCTCCTGTGGAGGGCAGGGGACCTCAGTGTGATCCTGTGGAGGGCAGGGGACCTCAGTGTGATCCTGTGGAGGGCAGGGGACCTCAGTGTGATCCTGGGGAGGGCAGGGGACCTCAGTGTGATCCTGGGGAGGGCAGGGGACCTCAGTGTGATCCTGGGGAGGGCAGGGGACCTCAGTGTGATCCTGGGGAGGGCAGGAGACCTCAGTGTGTTCATGGGGAGGGCAGGAGACCTCAGTGTGTTCCTGGGGAGGGCAGGGGACCTCAGTGTGATCCTGGGGAGGGCAGGAGACCTTAGTGTGATCCTGGGGAGGGCAGGAGACCTTAGTGTGTTCCTGGGGAGGGCAGGGGACCTCAGTGTGTTCCTGGGGAGGGCAGGGGACCTCAGTGTGTTGTTCCTGTGGTGGGCAGGGACCTCAGTGTGCTCCTGGGGAGGGCAGAGGACCTCAGTGTGTCTCTGGGGTAGGCTGGGGACCTTAGGGCATTCTGGCATGCCAAGCAGGAGACTTCACACAGTCACAGCAAGGCTCAGAAACACTCCCCCTTTTGAAGCCCAGCGAGCAAGGTTAGAGACTTCCAAGGATCGGCAGGCCTGCTGGTGGACAGCTCATGCTGCTCAGTAGCTGGTTCTGTGCCTTCACCAGGCACCCAAAGCAAACAGATTGCCCAATCCCAGTCACGGGTGTGGAGCCAGCAGAGGCCTGGGCCTGACCAGAAGTAGACAAGGACCCTTTTGTATCTACTGTCGGCTCCCACTGGCCTCCCAGGCCTGTGCCCATCCCCGGCTGTGCTGAGGCTTGGCCTCCTGGCTTTCTGAGGCTTCTGTGTGCTCCTCAATGGAGACTCCAGGTCAGAGCTTAAACCTTCACTCACTCATCGGGGAACCGCCTGAACCCCCTCGTAGCATCTCGGTTGTGCTATGTGACTCACCCTACTCCAAAAGCAACTGGCCTCTGCCACATGGGACTTGTCTGAAAGGTCTCCTTTCTAAACCTGGATGACAGAGTCTTCAGGGTTCCATGCGGCCCCAGCCCCCACCTGCCTGGCTTTCTCTCTTAAGTATCTGCTGAACCGCCATGAGGAAGACCCATTGTCCTGTGAGACAGTCAACACAGAACAATGCAGAAACAGTTCAGAGGAGAGCAGATCACACTGTGAGGGGGAGCACATCCAGGCAGAGGGACATGGAACTCTCTGGAGGGCTTAGGGACAGGCAGGGCGACCCTACCACCAGCTCTACCTACCATACGTGCAAAGCCACTTTGTAGCCTTCCACTCTGGCTACACTCTAGAGCGGTGCTCCTCAACCTCCCTAGTCCTGGGACTCTTTAATACAGTCACTCATGTTGTGGTGACGCCCCCCCCCCAACCATAAAATTATCTCGTTGCTACTTCATAACTGTAATTTTGCTACTGTTGTGAGTTGTAATGTAAACATCTGATATGCAAGATGTCTAATATCTTGCATATCCCCTCCCCCCCCCCCCGTAAAAAGGTCATTTGTCCTCCCCTCCCCAGAGGGGTCACGACCCTCAGATGGAAAACCACTGGTCTAGAACTGTTGGTGGTGTTGATGAGGATGCAGGGCAAACAAGGCCATGAGCAGGCACGGAATCTGAGGAGAGCACTCCAACGCAGAATTTGAGGTAGAGGTTGACCACGGGGTCGCAGGTACAGCGTGTGACTGCACAGGAGGCTTTGAAAGCTGCCTACGTCTCTTTTTGGATGGCCTCTGATGAGGACGTGGGCTATGGCACTCTTTTCTCTGATGCTCTGAGGCTACACTAGGCAGCAAGAGCAAGAGGCGGCCCATGCTGAAATCAGAGGTAAAGCTGCAGACACAGGGTCGGGAGCTACCTTTTTGCCGGGAGCTGGGACCAGGTGGGCAGTTCTGTGGCCCTGCATGAGGAATTGGATACAGGAGGCACTGGAGACCGGTACCAAAGACATCAGCGTAAGGAGCAGGGCAAGGCTTAGGGATGGGAACAGGCCTGGAGGCTGCTCAAAGACCTGAGAGCCAGAAGGATGCAAGGCAGTCCGCGATTGTGCTGTGGTATGATCCGCTGTTTAGAATCCATCGGCTGAGCGTGGGGAAGGAGAGCATCCCACGAGCAATGGGATGGGCCCCACCAGGGCGCTGGCACAAAGGTGGAGGGAACCAGGTTTACGGCAGCCCAGCAGCACCTCTGAACATCTTGAGGGCCTCTGTCTGATTCCTTGAGCCCCTCACTGAGGCTGGGGAGTCTGATTTCCCAGACACCATTGCAGGGAGCAGATGGCTGATGGGAAAAGTTCTGCATGCCCAAGGGCTTGGGTGGTGCTGAGGAGGTTACCACTGGTATTTGCTGAGGGCTTGGAGACCCAGGGCCCAGATCTGAGCAAGGTAGAGAGGAGAGGCCTAGTGGTACTGAGATGTGAGGAGCACCCGGTATGAGGGTACACAGCATGTGGGGAGCATGCTGCGTGAGACTGTACAGCTGTGTGTACATATATACATATGTGTTTATGTGCATGAGTATATATTCCATGCATGTTCATGTGTTTGTGTATTTCATGCATGTGTCTTGGATGAGTACGTGTTGAACGTGTGTGTGTGTGTATTGTATGTGTGTCCTCATGTGTATGAGTATGTATTACATATACATGCTCATGTATGTGTTGCATATATATATTTCTATGTGTGGTTATGTATTGTAACTGCTCATGTTTATTACATGTATGTGTTTGTGTGCATGAATGTTTATTCTGTATGCTCCTGCATGTGGGTATTATTGCATTGTTCCTGTCTGGTGCATGTGTGTTTGCGTGTTGCATGTGCATGCATGCATGTGAACATGTGCATGTTTATGTGGTCCAGGGCCAAAGTACTAAGTACAGAGAGGCAGCTGGGATGGACTTGTGGAGCAGATGCTGTTGGGGGTGGATATGGTCCAGCTGTAACTTTGCAGAAGGGACTGTTGGTGTTCAGGGCATTCTCAGCTGCTGCTCTCTTTGGAGTCCTGAGTTTGACATCACTGCCTTGGATAGTATCACTGTCTTAAGAGTTTCTATTGCCGCTATGAAACACCATAACCAAAAAGCAAGTTGGGGAGGAAACGGTTCATTTGGCTCACACTTCCAGATCTACAGTCCATCACTGGAGGAAGTCAGGGCAGGAACTCAAGAGGGGCAGGGATCTGGAGGCAGGAGCTGATGCAGAGGCCATGGAGGACATGCTGCTCACTGGTTTTCCTCACATGGCTGCTCAGCTTGCTTTCTTATAGAAGCAGGACCACCAGCCCAGGGAAGGCACCACCCACAGTGGACCGGGCCCTCCCCCATCGGTCACTAACTGAGAAAATATCTCATGGAGGCATTTCCTCAACTGAGTCCCCCTCCGTCCCCCCCCCCCGCCCCCGACTTCCCGCCTCTCTGATGACTCTAGTGTGAGTCAAGTTGACACACAAAACCAGCCCAGTACAATCACACTGCCTCAGGTATAGACACTTTGGGTCCCTTCAAGATCTGAGGATTATGTTTGTAGTCATAAGAGCATGATTTGTATTCATTCGAAAAGCAAGCAGGCAGTAACCCGAACAGAGCCAGCCTAGACATCCAGGAGGCAGAGGATCCAGGATACAAGTGTGGGCCCCAGGGAGCCCCAGGGAGCCCAGCCAAGGCTGAGTGCAGGGCCTGCATGTGCCCTCAGCTCCTAGCCCGCCCCACAATCTCTAACAGCTGCCAGCTCCTGAACTCCATTGTCAGCAGAACAAGCGGGCTTTAATGAGGTCTGTGACATCTGCAGATGATCTCTCTGAAAGGTAAGGGTGGAGCTCACCAAACAGAGCGCCAGGTGGGGCCACCGGAGAGGAGTCTTCCTTGCCATCCCAGCTTTGTTCAGTCAGAGCCCTCGGGTCCTTTCTCTGTCTAGCTGTGTCTAGCTGGCCAGGGCACAGCTACCACCTCTAGCTCTCTCTGAGCCTCTGAAAAAGACTGGCCAGGAACTCCTCATTCTGGAGGCCCAGGATCCTAGCAGACAGGGGGGACCCATGCTGGCTCTAGCTCAGTGAGGAGGTCTCAGGCAGCCCCACAAGAGTCATGATGTCCTCATGTATTCATAGACAAGGACCCTGATCAGGGCAAGGGAATGTTCCCCCGCATCTGTCCACAGAGCTAGGTCGCACTGTCGGCTTCTCCCCACATTGTGTGACTAGTCATCATTGGCTGTTTCTATCATGCATTTTTTCTTCCCTTTTTTTCTTTTCTTTTTTTTTCTTTCTTCTTTCTTTCTTTCTTTCTTTTTTTTTTTAGGCAAGTCTTACATCAGGCTGACCTCAAACTCATTATGTAGCTGAGCATTGAACCTGTGATCTCATGCCTTGACCTCTTAAGGCCTGAGATTATAGGCATGCGCCATCACTTATCTGGGGTTTGGTTGCTTGCTTGCTTGGTTGTTTGGTTGGTTAGTTGTTGGTTGGTTGTTGCTTTGGTTTAGTTTTAGTACTAGAGATTGAATCGAGAGTCTTGTGTGTGATAGGTAAGTACCCTACTGACTGAGCCACATGCCCAACCCTGCCCCCATCCTAATGCCCGTGAAACTGTCATCTGGCTGCTAAAGGCCCCACCAGCACCCCTGACACCCAAAGGTTCCCAGATGGCCAAAATGGCATTTCCCGAGGCTGACCTCAGCAGTTGGCTGTCTCCTGTTCTCACTCAACAGCTGGAAAGCTATTTACTTTAACACAACAAAAGGGATTATTAACAAATTGTATAGCAATGCTGGGAAATGGCTGGGGACAAGAATGAGTTACAAAACCAAGCTGGAGCCAGCTCAGAGCAAAGCCACAGCTGCACCTGCTGAGCTCTCATGTCCTCGGTGACCTTGGCACCATCCATGCTGGGACTTTATCTCCAGAGGCTCCAGGGAAGGTGACCCCCACTTCTGAAAAATCCAAGCAAGTCATTTTCTCCAAAGCTTTTCAGAACAACCAAACAGAAAGTGTCATCGTGTGTGTGTGTGTGTGTGTGTGTGTGTGTGTGTGTGTGTGTGTGTGTCAGTCACTAGGGAGCCCACAGTGTTGAGGTGGAGGCAGAAGATTAGAAGAAAGGAAATAGTATCTTCATCTTCCTCATTCGTTCTGGGTCTCGGAGTGGGGGGAGAAAATGAAATTCAGGGGTTTCATCCAAAAGCAGGTTGACAGGTTAATTAAATCTGCTTATTTTCAGTTTTCTGTTTTGTTTTGTTGTTTTGGGTTTTTTGGTTTTCGGTTTGTTTGTTTGTTTGTTTTACTAGCTCCCCCAAAGGAAAGTCTAGATTTAAGGCCTTCCATAAGCCAGAGAATGACCAGAGGTGTGAGCTCCTGGCTCTGGGCTTAGTTTATTTCCCCTATTGATATTTTTTAAACATCAAGGGCTCCTTGGAGGGGAGAAAAGATGATAGTATAGCAACTTGTGCTAAATATTTAATCCCCAGCTTCGTCATTACTTCTCTCTCTGTCTCTCTGTCTCTCTATCTCTCTCTGTCTCTGTTTGTCTCTGTCTTTGTCTCTTGCTCTCTCTGTCTGTCTGTCTGTCTCTCCCTCCCTCTCTCCCTCCCCCTCCCCCTCCCCCTTTCCTCTCCTCTCCTATATTACTTTTTAAAGAAATCGGCAGGCTACAGAGATGAGGTACACAGAAGAGGGCTCTGTGTTCCTGGGGCTTAGGAATCACCATTTCATTCTACTTTATTTCCCTGTGAGCTGAGATGCAGAGGGCTTCGAAAGTTACGGGAGACCTCTGACTTCAGACAAGTCCACCCTGTGCAGTTTTATTTTATTCTATTTCTTTTTGGGATGCAAGCGTATGTATGCGTGTTCACAGAGGTGTGTTCAGATCCCCCCGTACGTATGCGTCCATGGGGCCAGAGGCAGATGTAGATCTGCCCCTCATCCCTTGAGGCGGTTGAACGCAGGGCTTAAAGACTTGGTTAGTGTAACTGGACAGCTTACGGTCGGGATTCCCTGTCTCAGGCTCCTGAGGGTGGGATCACCGTGGGTCGCCATGCCCTCTTAACTAAAATGTATGCGCACGCAGAAGATTGGAAATCGGGTCCCCGCCCTTTCACAGCAGGCTCTCTCCACAGTGAGCCGTGTCCCCAGCCCTAGTTCTATTGTTTCGAGGGGATGTTCATGGGCATGCACACACGTGTGTGCATATGTGCCCATGTGCGTAGAGGCCAGAGGTCAACATTGCGTGTCTTCCTCTATCACTCTCCACATTATTTTTGGGGATGGGCTCCCTCACTGAACCTGGATCCCATGACTCAGCTGGGCTGGTAGCCAGCGAGCGCCAGGCATTCCTCTCTCTTCACCTCCCCTGTGCTGGGATTCCAGGTACGCATGACTCAGCGGGGAGGTGGGGGTTTACATGAATGCTGTGGATTTGAACCTGATCCTCGAACTGGTGCAGGGATACTTGACCAATAGAGTCATCTCCTCAACCCTCCCCTGTGCTTTGGAAACCTAATCTTCCCTTGGGGGGGGAGCCATCCTTGCCCCGCTTCAGATTCCCCTAGGTTACAAACCTTTGAGTTATTATTGATTTTCATTGATGTGACCGTAACACGGAAGCTCTTCTCCGGTTCATCCATAGCTGGTGAAGCAGCTGGCTGTTTTCACCTCCTATACCCCACTGTGAAGAGTGGGGTGTACCAGGAGTTTGAAGGGTCCTGGCTTTCTGAATGCCAGCATTTACCCCACTTGGTTCTGAAGCTCTCTGGCTGTGTGACCAGATGGTTAGAGCCAGCGAAGAGGCAGGATCACAGTTGGTGCATGGGCCTCGCCAGGTAACACAATAACGGGAGGGAGACCCTATGCAAGGAAGTTTCACAAATAAGTAAATTAGTCAGGCCTGGTAGCACACGCCTGTCATCCAAACTACTTGGAGGCTTAAGCAAGAGGATTGTGAGTTCAAAGGCATCCTGGGCAACTTAGTAAAACCTGGTCTCAAAAATGTTGAAGTAAAAAGAAGCCTAGGGGTGTGCAGCTCAGTGGTAGAATCCCCCAGTGAGGGGCTGGGGCATGGCTCAGTGGTAGAGCACCTGCCTAGAATCCCCCAATGAGGGGCTGGGGCTGGGGCTCAGTGGTAGAGCCCCTGCCTAGAATCCCCCAATGAGGGGCTGGGGTGTGGCTCAGTGGTAGAGCCCCTGCCTAGAATCCCCCAGTGAGGGGCTGGGGTGTGGCTCAGTGGTAGAGCCCCTGCCTAGAATCCCCCAGTGAGGGGCTGGGGTGTGGTTCAGTGGTAGAGCCCCTGCCTAGAATCCCCCAGTGAGGGGCTGGGGTGTGGCTCAGTGGTAGAGCACCTACCTAGAATCTCCCAGTGAGGGGCTGGGGTGTGGCTCAGTGGTAGAGCCCCTGCCTAGAATCCCCCAGTGAGGGGCTGGAGTGTGGTTCAGTGGTAGAGCACCTGCCTAGAATCCCCCAGTGAGGGGCTGGGGCTGGGGCTCAGTGGTAGAGCACCTGCCTAGAATCCCCCAGTGAGGGGCTGGGCTGTGGTTCAGTGGTAGAGCCCCTGCCTAGAATCCCCCAGTGAGGGGCTGGGGTGTGGCTCAGTGGTAGAGCCCCTGCCTAGAATCCCCCAGTGAGGGGCTGGGGTGTGGCTCAGTGGTAGAGCCCCTGCCTAAAGTCCCTCCAATGAAGGGCTGAGGTGTCTTCTCTGAGTCATTGGGACCCTGCATTGTAGCAATTTTGAGCACCATAAGCTGCCGATTTAGACACCCCTAAGCTGTTCAGGAGACTGGCCTCAAGACAGTCGTGATTCAGTGGGGTTGGAGTCTGGCCTGAGTGCAAACCTCTTACCTGTGGATGAAGGAGGGTAGTCGGTCCCCATCTGATGGGCTGCAGTTCTTATGGGTTGTGGTATAACGCCACCCCAGGGAAAGCAGAGACACCATCTGGCTGTCACTTGAGCAGCTTCTTTTGAGTTGTCAGCCTCACTGTCCCTCACGATATCCCTTTTTTGTCCACAGTGGCAGCCTGGTAAATGGCCACCACCCACCATTAGTACTGCTGGCATGTGCTGGCCGTGCAACAGCCTCTGTGTGTTTATAGAGCCAACCAAGCTGGCCAGGCCCCGGCTGCTTGAAGGAACCACACCTTGGAAAGCTTACGAATCTTGGCCTTAGAGCTTCACTGGAGACTGAGAGGTCTGAGGGGACTCAAGCCATCTGGGCAAGTAGCAGTGTAGGCACACAGGCAGGCTGCCCGTGGCCCTCAAAGATCCTCCAGAGGAACCCTCCTCCTCACCTCCTGACATACAGGGACCCGGCTCATTTGAAGAGTGGGGCACACAGAGTCACAGCCCCTCTCCCTGTGAGAACTTTACCTTCTCACAGTGACTCTTGGCACATGTTCCTGCCAGGGCACAAATAGCTGTGACACATCACTGCTGCGGGCCCCTCCTCCGCCCCTCCCCCTCCACCCCCCTCACTCCTCTGGGGCTCCATGCCTCTGACTCCAACCCACAGCAGATAGGAAGACCAGCAGAGCACAGCCAGCTGCCTGGCCAGGCCCGCAGGTCTCACTCCTGTCCTCAGGCGTGGCTCGCTCCAGCTCAGACACTGCCCATCTGTGTTCCGCCTAGAGGGAGACCGATGGGTGAGCGCGGTGCTTGAGACTTCAAACAAGACCGGTACACAATGGTGCCCACGGGGCTGAAATGAGAAATGCCAGATTTAGCACGAGGCATCTCTGTACACGACAGGACTGAAGGTCACACTGAGCTTCTGCCAAGGAGAAGCCCCCTCACCTTTCCAGAAAACAGTCACTTGCAGAAAGCCTGGTATTAAATAGCTTAATATATCTCCCTAATGACAAGGGGGGTTGTTTTCTGCTGTGTGACTGACGGGAAGATTACTGGAGGCAGAAGAGCTGGTTTCTGCCTCCACGCCTTCATCTGGTGAGTCAGGGACCCGACCCACTGTGCACTTAGCAGGAAAGGGGGTGCTCTTGTCTTCCTTGACATCATCTTGTGTCCTTGACCTCAGCCCCAGGGTAGGGTGTGTGTGTGTGTGTGTGTGTGTGTGTGTGTGTGTGTGTGTGTGTGTGTGTGTGTGCGCGCGTGTGTTCGTTCCTCAAGAGCTATCCTCATCTTTTGAGATAAGGTCTCTTCTCTGGCCTGGGACTCACCAATTAACTTAGACTGGCTGACCAGCGAGTCATTTTTCATGAGTTGTGTGGGGAATCAAACTCAGGTCTTTAGATTTTCAAAGTAAACAATCTCCCTACTATTGTATCGCCCTCCCCCAGCGTCCATAACTGTATTCTTCAATAGAGGCTTCGTGGGAGGAGAGGGGTTGAGACAGAGTTTGTGTGTAGCCTTGGCTGTCCTGGACTTGATTTGTAGACCAGGCTGGCCTCAAACTCACACTGACCCCCCCCCCCACCCGCCCCTGCCTCTCTGGAGTTCCAGGATTAAAGACGTGTGCCGCCGCGCCCACCTGTAATAGTCTTTAAAGATGTGAATAAGTAGGAAATTGGGGATGAGGTGAGTGTCTGAGCTTTCTAGCACTCCTCTTACAGTCACCTTATGCATGGGAGCCGAAAAGGAATATGAGGTGCTAAACACAAAAGAGTGACCCTGCGAAGACAGAGGCAGGGATGGAGTGATGAGGCCACGTGCCAAGGGACGTCTGACGCCTCTGGCGGGAGCAGCCCTGCCCAACCTTGATCTCAGATGTTCTGCCTCTACTACCATCTAGACTGTCGGGCTCACACAGGAGGCCTTGGGTGGACAAGGGCAGTGGCTATGCCAGACAGCCTCTCTCTGGCTTTGCAGCTCCCCGGCTACTGTCCTGCGGCACCTTCTGAGTTCCCGATCCCCGCATCTGTGCCACGGGCTTCTGACAGCACTGCTCCCAAAACTGAAGAGCAAATAAGGAAGCACACCTGGTGCCCTGAGGACAGAGCCCGCCACCTAGAAGGTTCTCTGTATGTATTCATGATTATCAACAAGCTAACGGGCATGTATATTGTGAATGATCAGAGAGGTCTGTAGAAGCCTGCTGGCACTGTAGCCACTCGGGAACAGGCTGGTCCCAGCTGGTTCTCTGCCCTCTAGCCAGGGATCACTGCTGCCTCAGCTGGCCCCAGAAAGGGCATGAGCAGTCAGTCAGCCCTGGGCCCAGACCTGGTTTGTAGCCAGTACAGCTTTGTGGCTCAGTGCCAGGACTAGGAGTGTCAGCCCGTTCAGCTACAAAATTTGGCCCCACTTCTTCCTAGCCTGGAGCAGGTTATTTCCTCACTCTGCCTTGGTTTCCTTAGCTATACCAAGAGGGAAAATGATGTCAAGTTCCCAAGTAGCGTGTGCTCAATTCCTTCTCCCCTGTGAGGAGCCGTGTGCTCAGAGCCCCTGGAGGTTCCAATGTGGATCGTGGAGAGATTGTTATTCAGCCCTGTGGGTTGCACAGGCCCCATTCTCAGTTTACTTTGAATAAGCACAATTAACGCTCGCTGTGTTTTCATTAAAGCTTAGAGAAGTTGTTCTAACAGGGCTTTTAAGGTGTTTTCTGCCTCAGGGACGAGGTAAAGAGAGTGTGAACGGTTGCAGGCACACTGATGCCTGCCTTTCTAGTGGCAATTGGGGACCAGTGTGGCCCTCAAAGCAGGAGCTGTGTGAGGCTGTAAGCGTCCCTGTAAATAGCCTGTTCAAGCACCTTGCTTAGTGTTTCCTGGGCTTCCTCTTGCCTTAATCTGAGGTGATTTTAGTGCAAACCCCCCTGCTTGAAGCCGCCCACCCTGCAGAGCATAGCCCATGACCCTCTCCAGCCCCGTTTGGTTGGTTTAAAAGCCAGGCCTGCGACTTCCTGCAGCTGATGGCCTCAGGATGATGGGCAGGCGTGGCCATCTGAAACTGATTTTGATCTTAGAGGCCAAGAGAGAGGGAGGAGTTTCACTGCGATTAATAGACCCTTGTTAGGGGAAGTGTGACCACTAGCCACCCAGGTCCTTGGGTCTCCACAGGTCTTGGCTGCAGGTAGGGGTGGCTCTAATATACTGAGTGGAAGGGCTGTCACAATTCCCTATGGCTCCTCCAGTATCTCCCTGGTACCCTCACACGGGCCTACCTTGTGTGCACTTGAGTGAGTGACCTACACAGACCAAAAGGCAGGTGTTCAAAAGTTTCCTGTAGGCCCTTCCCACTCCAAGCTATGGGACCAGAGCCCATAAGAGGACCTAGAGGGGACAGGACAGCCCAGCCCACCTACTACCATGAGGCTGTGGAGCCCAACCATGCTGCCAGGGCAGAGCGACCAAGAACCTCATCTTTGAATCCTCCTCAGGCACACTGCCAGTGGCCACTGCGGTCCATTGAGAATGGCTCATGGGCCACTCACATCTCAGAGGCTCCCGGAGGGTTCAAATGAGGACAGTGTCACAGGTCCTCAGCATAAGCTGTGAACATGCCTGCTCATAAGCACATGGTCCTCCAACTTCAGCTCCTTCTATAAAGGGGGGGGGGCGTGCCACTCCACCATGCTGCCATCCACAGTCCTGGGGACACATGTGGGTTGTGATGACCCCACCCAAAGTCCCTCCCCAGATGAGTCCTGATTGAGAATTCATTTATTTCACATATATATCAGTAAAAGTAGATTTTTACTTTCACTGTAGCCCTACCTGACCTGGAAGTCCCTAAGTAAGCCAGGAACTTAGGGTCATCTTTTCTCTCTGCCTCCTGAGTGTTGGGCTAACAGGGGGCATACCACAATGCCTGGCTGACTACTAATTTATTTTCCCTTTCCTCTGTGAACTTAAAGTTTTGCTTATTCCCCCTCCCGCTCCCTCCCCCTCCCCCCCCCCACACACACACAGAAAGCGCAACCGGCTGCCCATGCTAAGCCTGTTAGGCGAGCATACCTCCCACTTGCTGAGAGGGCTACAGTTGCTCCAGCTGGTGGCAGCTTGCCCAACCACAGCTAGGCCATGTGGCAGGGCCTAACTTACAGGGAGCCATTGGTGGCCAACCCTGGGCCATGGGTTCCCAGCCTCACTTAAAGACCCCTCCTGTTCCAGGAAGCACACATCCTGCTGGCCCTGTCCCTCCAGTGGGCCAGGCAGTTCCTTGTTCTGGGTCCCCAGCCAACAGTGCATCTGATAAGATCTTTCCCTCTTGAAAGGGAAGGCCCACTCTTGCACCCGCCCGCCATACCTGATTGCTCTCCGGACTTGTGCGACTGGGTTCACCAAATTTGTTCTCTGCCCCCGGGGGCCACAGCGGGTCTAGTACTTTTCCAAAGCACCACCCTGAAGTTGGCCAGCAGCAGATATTCAGTCTTCGCTCAGCAAAAGAGGACAATGTCTGCTTCCCAGAGGTCAAAGTGGCCTGGAGGTGCTAGGCAAACAGGCCTCTGAAGGGCCGTGAGGGGAAACATCCAGGTCTCAGAGCAACACTGCCTCCAAAGGTCTCTCTGTATGTCACTGTCCAGTAGCCTGGCCTTGTCCCTGACAGCATATGACACTGAAGCCTGGCTGCCCACTGAGAAGGGAACTCTGCTAGGGGCCAGGGCGAAGGCTGCATTATGGACAGTGGACAGATTGATATTTTTCAGGTGTCCCCTAAGGAAGGGAACCCTCTCTCTCTCTCTCTCTCTCTCTCTCTCTCTCTCTCTCTCTCTCTCTCTCTCCCTTCCTCCCTCCCTCCCTCCCTCCCTCCCTCCCTCTCTCTCTCTCTCTCTCCCTCCCTCCCTCCCTCCCTCCCTCCCTCTCTCTCTCTCTCTCTCCCTCCCTCCCTCCCTCCCTCCCTCCCTCTCTCTCTCTCTCTCTCCCTCCCTCCCTCCCTCCCTCCCTCCCTCTCTCTCTCTCTCTCTCTCTCTCTCTCCCCACCCCCCCCCCCACCTGATCTCAGTTGCAGACCTGACCAGGTAGCACCTGTGGGGATGCACCTTGTCAGCGTCTTCTCCCATTCTGGCCTCTCCTGAACCTACATCCCCTGGGAAGCTACCCTGCTGACCTCCAGAACCTGGATTGGCTCTGCCCTGAGGCCTCCTCTGCAGTGACCAGCCACTGCCTTGAAGGTCACAGCCGCAGAAGGGTGGGAAACAGTTCCCAGGAACACCACGGTGTGGAAGAAGCCAGAGTCTGCGTAGAGTCTGTGACAGGGTCCAGAAGCTTCTGGATAAGCCTGGCTAGAGCTGACATTGGACGACAGGGAAGGGTAGAGTCTGGAGGCTACTAGGGCCGAGCGTAACCTCGGCATAGCAGAACTCAGTATACTTGGCCTTGCTTCCCACATGCCAGGGCCTGTTGGCTGTGTTGCAGGTCAGCAGTGGACATGGGGACTGGCCTAAGTTACTACGGTAACAGTATTGTATTTGGTTTTGCTTTTTTTTTTTTTTTTTTTTTAAGACCACGGTTATCTTAAGTTGCTTGGGCTGATTTTGGACCCGCTCTGTGGAGGTTAGGCTTTGACCATGTGACCACCCATGCCTCAGCTTCCCCAGTGCTAGAATAAAAGACATGGGCCACCCTAAAGAGTGAGCGCAGGGCCAACCATCCAACCTCAAGGACAGGACTGCTGAACTGAGGGGTGAATCCCTGTGTTTGAGTGACCTTGGTATGTGGGGGCAGCCGGATGGAAGGCAACCTCTTGGGTGACAGCCCTGGAGTTGTCACTTGGGGAGCTGGGAGGAAGAGAGGAGCAGGTTCTGTGTCTTGGCCTGCTTTGGTACCCTCATGTGCACATTTGTCGCGTCCTTCATGTAGTAGCTTGCATAAAGTATATGAAGTCTTGGGGCCTCCGACGTGCCAGTGAACCATCGGTCCCTAGAGTCTGGTAAAGGGTTTGGGATGCCACATCCCTGACCCCTTAGAACCAGGAGCTCAGGGTAGACTCTGTGCTGTTAGGAGGCTATAGGCACCCTTGGGGGAGCTGGCTACAAGCAAGTCAGTATTCATTATGGATGATAAGGGGGCCAGAGCCTCCGGGGGATGCCCACAGCAGTGGCCCTGGGCCCAGCACCAGGACTCTGGCCCAGCAGGTCAGAAGTGGTGTGTGGGGCCCCTCATTTGTAACAGACCTTCCACATACACATATATCCATGGGTAATTTAGCTGCATGGATCCTGAATGGGGTAGGGGTGGGGGTGAGGGTGGGGGTGGGGAGGCGTCAGGAATAAACTGCCTCCAGGTGGAGTTCCGGTGGCCTGGGGAAAGGAGTCCTGGCTTTCAATCATTTGGTGGACATCTGGGAACCATTCCCCCCCCTTTTACCTTACCTACACCTGGAGACCACTCTGGGCTCTTCTTACCCTCTCTGTTATTGTACAGAAAGGGAAAAATGAGGCGTAAGGGGCAAAGGCTGTTTGTGCCCCTCCTCAGGCGCGAGGTTCCACAGGGCAGAGCTTTGGATCCCTCCGGAAGGGAAGAAAGAACAGAATGCCAGCAGTCCCAGGTCAGAAGGAATGCGATGTGCCCACGAGGCATTTAGAACAAGAAGGGGTGCGCCTCTGAATAGAACTCACTTGCCGATTCTATGAACCCTTGGGCTATTCCAGGAAAGAAGGTACCTAGGAGGGGGAAGGGGCGGGGACGGACACCTGCAGGCTGTGATGTGGGTGTGGGGTGACTGCTGAGGGTCTGGGACATCAGCCAGCTTCCGTGGAGGGTAGAAGGCGGTGTCTGAACCCAAGGATGCGGAACCAGGAATCAGGTCAGGCCAGAGGCCCATTCCAGGGAGCCACAGGGCTCTAAGCCACTTAGATCTGAGAAATGTCATCTCCTCAAAGGAGCAGGCAGAATGAGGGAGGAGCTCTGGCAGCTGAGTGAACACTGCCCTCCCTGGTTGTCGTCCCCAGGTCAGTGTGTGGAGGTGACCGCAGGGGACTGGTCAGATGCCCGTTTGTTCTTTGTCCACAGGCAGCAGTTCTGAGGCAAGCCTTGGCTGCACTCAGGATCCTGAGAAGGGCACACCCCCCCATCCCCTAGGCCTCCACAAGAGTCTGGGTAACAATGCCCTCCAGTGTCACACTGCCAAGGGCTCCTGGGGAGGGAGCCCTGCCCCCTGCCCCTCCCCCTACCCCTCCCCCTGCCCCTCCCCCTGCCCCTTCCAACCCCCCCCACCTCTCCCCCCTCCCTCCCCTTTCTGCCCTCCAGATGAGACCTGCAGAGGAAGTCAGCCAAGTCATGCTTTCCAGAAGGGGAAGAGGGTACAGTGCAGGCAGAGGCCAGCTGTGGGGGTCTCGGCTGTCCTCCTGGGACATCCAGCAGGTGGGAGGAAGAGGACTTACGTCAGCCAGAGTGGCCGTGCAGGTTGTGGGTTTGTGTTCTTTCTTTCTTTCTTTCTTCCTTCTTCTTCTTTCTTTCTTTCTTTCTTTCTTTCTTTCTTTCTTTCTTTCTTCTTTCCTTTTCTTTTCTTCTAAGGCAGGATCTCAAGTAGCCCAGGATGGCCTTGAACTTCTGTTCCTCCAGCCTCCACCCCCCAAGTCCTAGGACCACAGGTGTGCACCACCACATCTGGTTTAAGTGGTGGTACCGGGGATCGAACCCAGGACCTCATGCATCCTGGACAAATATTCTACCATCCTCAGCCCTACACAGGTTGTATTTTGATGGCGGGATCCATGCACTCCAGGAGGAAACTTCCTGGTGTGTTCCTCCCAGCTTTGAGGCTCCTCAGGCAGATGGGAGGGGGTGTTGTGTGGTCAGGCTGCCTCCTCAGGGCGCCTCTTCACAGCTGTACCTGGAAAGGATCAGAGGAGCCTGGCTTAGCGCCTTCTCTCCAAAGTCCTCCACCAGCCTGCGCTGTAGGGTGTGTGTGTCACACGTGTGCACAGTTAATACACGTGGAGTTCCTTGTGTGTCTGTGTGACTGTGTGCATGGGTCAGCATATGCATGCCTACAGTGGGTGGTCAGAGCTTAACCATCTCAGCCCTGCATGGACCCTCAGCATCCGTTGGCTGGCTCAGCCCTCCCTGGTCCCAGGTGCCTACTTCAGCTCTGCTCAGTGGTCACTAAGACCCAATGGATACCTATCCTGCAAGCTTATTGATCTGTTGGTACCTCCCCTCGAAACCTCCCCTCTAGAAGGCCAGGGATGTAGCTCGGTCATTAAAGGACTTGTTATGCCAGCAGGAGGAGCTGACTTTGATCCCCATACCAATGTAAAATGCAGGACATGCGGGGGGGGGGGTCTTCTTTTGTAACCCCAGTATAGGAAGGCTGAGACAGGCAGATTCTTGGAGCTCTCTGCCAGCCTTGTGACTTACAGACCAATGAGGGTCCTGGTCAGAAAGGGGAGGAAAAAAAGAAAAAGAAAAGAAGTGGACAAACCTGGCCTGGTGGCACATATCTTTAATCTCAGCACTTGGGAGGCAGACATGGGTGGGTCACTGTGAGTTTGAAGCCAGCCTGATCTACACAGTGAGTTCCAGGACAGCCAGGGGTGCATAATGAGAACCTGTCTGAAAACAACAAACAAACAATAACAAAAGCCAAACAGATCAACAGCTCCTGAGAAACAACAGCCAGGGTATCTACTAGTTTTCCTATGCACACATGTGAGACCACTGCTACTGTCAGTCATCAACCTTTCAAGGTGCCCACAATGCCCCCCAATACACACACACACACACACACACACACATACACACACATACACACACACACACTGTCTCTCTCTCTGTCTCTCTCTCTCTGTCTCTCTCTCTGTCTCTCTGTCTCTCTCTCTCCCCCCCCTCTCTCTCTGTGTCTCTCTCTGTCTCCCTCTCTGTCTCTGTCTCTGTCTCTGTCTCTGTCTCTCTCTCTCTGTCTCTGTCTCTCTGTCTCTCTCTCTCTGTCTCTCTCTCTCTCTGTCTCTCTCTCTCTCTGTCTCTCTCTGTGTGTCTCTGTCTCTCTCTGTCTCTCTCTCTCTCTGTCTCTGTCTCTCTCTGTGTGTGTCTCTCTCTCTCTCTGTCTCTCTCTCTCTCTTTCTCTCTCTCACACGCTCAGCTTCCCACACTAACTTCTGGAAGGCTGGGGAACAAATGTTTGAAACAGTCTTGTTCAGGGACTGTTGTGGGTGCATGCAATACCGGACGAGCTGCCTGAGGGCTAGATAGGGCTGACACAGGCCATTTTGATTACTCTGACTGAGGTTATAGGCATGAGTGTGATGTGAGTGAAGCCTCACTTTCCTCGTGAGCAGATTCTGACCTCTACAATGTGCCTGGTGGCGTCTCCCTACTCACTAATCCTGGACAGTCCCAGAGGACCTGGCATCAACCCTCTGAGCCCTGCCATCCAAGAGAAAGTACCAGAACAGGACTAGACGGTGTCGGAGAACTGGGAATTACTACGGCTCCAGAGCCGCGCTGTTCTTTGCTGTGTATGACGTGAGGAGGCAGGACCTGCTCTGCTGAGCTGCCTCTGTCCCTCTGGGGCAAAGGTCTTCACCAAATATTCAGCCTCGCTGAATGAACGAACACACAGCTACAGAGACAGAAACACAGGACCCAACAGACAGAAACCGGGGGCTTCCTGGGTGTCTCCTTTTTTTACCCAAACCCCCTACTGGTGAGGTGTCTAAGTGCAGGCCAGGAAAAGCATGTGGCCTCAGCTGGCATACCATGCATCTGCCTGTAGGTACTGGACACAGTCATTGAAGAGTACAGGAAAGAGACCAACAAAACAGACGGTTAGGAAACCTCTTGGGGTTAGTGCCTTGAAAGTGTAATACATTGGAGTTTAAATAATTTAGGGCATGTGTGTGTACATGTGTGTGTACATGTGTGTGTGCCTGCATGCATCTGGGGGGCTCCAGACTGAACTGCAGATGTCCGCCTTAGGCACCATCCACCTTGGTTTTGCTTGTTTATTTGTTTGTTTGTTTTAGAAACAGTGTCCCACTATGCAGCCCTGGTTGGCCTTGAACTTGGTTGGAGACCCAGGGTGGCCTAGAACTCGAAGAGATCTACTTGCCTTTGCCTCCTGAGTGCTGGGATTAAAAGCATGGGCTACCACACCACCAGCCCATCTTGGTTTTTTGGGCTTTGTGGGTTTTATTGGGAGGCGGGGGGTGTTTTTGTTTTTCTTGTTGTTGTTGTTTAATCCCTCACAGGCCAGAAACTCACCAAGTAGGGCTAGGCAGTGAGCACCAGAGATCTTCCTGTCTGCCTCCCCAGAACTAGCGTTTTAAATGTGGATCCTGGAGATCAAATTCAGGCCCTTACGCATCCGTAGCATGCATTTTAGTCAGTGAGCATCTCCCCGCTGCCTATAATTTATTTTTTTAAAGAAACATGTGCTTATTTAATGAAGGACAGTATGCATGCCACAGCACAAGTGGGGGGGGGCAGTCAGAGGACAATTTTTTCTTTTTCTTTTATTATAGCTTATTAATATTAATCCCAATTGTAACCCCCTCGCTTCTATCTTCCTGTTCCTGCCCTCCCTCTCTCTTCCACCCTATTCCCCTCCCCTAGACCTCTGACAGGTGGGGTCCTCCTCCCCTACCATCTGACCACAGCCTGGATAGTCTGCCTCCCCTTCCACTGTGCTCCCACAGGGCCTCTCTACCAAAGGGCAGTGATCAAATCGTGGGTACCAGACTTGTGTCAGAGGCAGTCCTCCGCTCTCCCCGCCCCCCTTCCCTACGTGGAAAATGGCCTGTGCATTGGCTACATCTGAACTTCTAAATGGGGGGGGGGGGGGCGGGTCTAAGTTCTCTGCTTGCAATTTCCTTGGTTGGTGCATCAGTTTGTGCAGGCCTCCCTGGGTGCAGATGCACCAGCCTTACCAGCCTTGGTAGTCTCTTTGTGGAGCCCTGACAAACCCCACCCTGCATCCCCTCGCATCCTTTCATATCCCACATCTTCCATAATTTTTAGGCGTTGGTTTTCTCCTGCCATGTGCGTCCCGGGGGTTGAATTCAATCTCCAGCTTTGGCAGCAAGCACCTTTATCCACTGAGCGGTCCCACTGGTCCTTCCGTTTTAACCCTTGATGGTGGTCCTCTGACAGCTGGCCAGCAGAACACCTGGAAATGTGTGTCAGCTTCCCTTCCAAGCGGTATCCCGCACCTCACCTTGTCCCCTCAACAGAGGTCCCCTCCGTGACACTCTCTCTGTCTCTATCTGTGTCCTACAGGCAGACAAGGGAGCAGGAGACACCGCCTGACTTTTTTTATTTCTCTGACTACGAGAGGCACAATGCAGAGATCGCTGCCTTCCACCTCGACAGGTGAGTCCCCTCCCTTCACACTGCCGAGAGCCACCCAGATCCAGACTCTTCCATGTCCCCAGGCGTACCACCCACGGAGAGGCACAGGGCTGGCCTTAGGGATCCATTGTTACCTCTGCAACCGCTCCATACTTAAACCATCACAGGCCCATCAGTGTGTGTGTGTGTGTGTGTGTGTGTGTGTGTGTGTGTGTGTGTCTGTTGTGTGTAGCACACACCTGTGCGCATGCTTGTAGAGACTACGTGAGAATCTCAGACGTCGCTCCTTCCCCAATTCAGGATCACTCACTGGCCCGGAACTCTCCAGATAGGCTAGGCTGGTGGCTGGTGGCTGGTGGCTGGCTGGCTGGCTGGCTGGCTGGTAGCTGGCTGGTTGGCTAATTGGCCCCAGGAATCCCCCTGTCTCTGCCCCTTGGTCCTGGGATTACAAGTGTGTGCCACTAGAGACTGAATTTAGACTGCGCTGTCTCCCCAGCCCTCAATAACCATTCTTAACAGACCAGAAAAGGTGAGGCCTCGGGAGAGCCACCAGTACCCTTAACCAGAACCAGCCAGCCCTCCTCGAATTTATGATCCTGGTGGGCACCACCCCACTGCCTGCATCCAGCAAGGAGCAGCAGGAGTAGATGGCGGATAGCATGTTGCAGGGGATAAAGGGAAAGAAATAAGAGCAGAGGGAAGTGCTGGGCGTTGGAAGGCACCTTGGAGGAAATGTTGTTTTCGTGACAGTAGGTGGGAGGCTTTGTCTCCTGTCTCCTGAGGGACAGCCTTGACCCAGCAGAACCTGGTTTACTATAGATTGCACTTGGCTCTGTCTGTGCCCTGAGGAGCTGTACACAGGCCTGACCCTGGGGCCATCTCTGAGGGGTACAGAGGGACCTCTCAGCCCAGGCAGTAGCACAGAGATAAGGCTCTGCATTCAGCCCCCAAGACTCTCCTAAACCATTCCTAGACATAGATGTTTTTGTTTTGGTTTTTTTGAGACAGGGTAGCCTCTGTGTAGCCTTAGCTGTCCTGAACTTGCTTTGCAGACCAGGCTGGCCTCGAACTCACACCCATCCGCCTGCCTCTGCCTCCCTGAGTGCTGGAATTAAAAGCATGCACCACCACACCAGCTTAGACATAGACCTTAACTCGGCTGCCATGGGGCTGGCTAGATTGCGGAGTCCAGGCTCCATCTTAAACCCATGAGCCAGAATCTGCTTTCTCACAGGATCCTGGGAGAGTAGAGCAAATCACAAACCTTGCGGGGGAACTAGAAATCCCCAGGAGCCGGACATTTAAACATCCTGAACCCAGAGAGCCTTTCAATAACACACCATGAGGTCACTCAAGTTACCTGCTTATAAACCAGCCATGGGACTGGATAAATGACTCTGTTGCCAAAGTGTTTGCACATGGAGTCTGTCCCCAGAACCCTAATGAAAAGAGTGTGCATGGGGTACAGACTTAACAGTTCCAGTGCTGGGGACCTCTTGGGCTTGATAACCAGTTAGCCTAGCTTACTCAGTGAGTTCCAGGCTGCTGAGAGACCTTATCTCAAAAACAAGGTTGGTTGCTTCTGAGGAATTGAACTTTGCCAGGGTTGACCTGAAGTGCTGCATGCGCATGTCGGCACCCACACGTGTACATGCACATAAAAAAAAAAAAAAAGAGCCATGAAGCTTGGGGTGGCATGATGCTGGATGCAGCTGTCCGATGAAGCCCTGGGCCCCACCCCCCGTCACAGGAATGTGGTCTGTCCTTCCCCTTCTGTCCACCCCTCCACCGGGGACAACTTCGTCTCTACATCCTGTGTCAGCAGGAAAAGCTAGCGTCGGGCATCTCTATTTAATTAAGCAAGCGGCAATGTGTTCAGAAAGAGCCCCATTAAGAGTGGGTAATTTAATTTAATTTCCTTTTAAATTTAGCCCTGGAATGAGGGCACATTTTAGTTGCCTGGCAAGGCCAGAGTCAGTGAATGAGGCGTGGAGGTTTCAGTCCTTCTGGGCTGCACACTTTCCTGGCACCGGTGAACGGTTCTGGGCCGTGCTGAGCCTGAGAGCCTCGTGTGGCAGCGGACGGGAGAGCAATGGTAGCGCGTCTGGCCTCTGTGGACCAGTGAGAATTGGCCTCTGAGAGTAAAGACTTCTTTCCCAACCTTTTCTCAACAGGATCCTGGACTTCCGCAGAGTCCCTCCGGTGGCCGGAAGGATGATCAACATGACCAAGGAGATCCGCGATGTCACACGGGATAAGAAGCTGTGGAGAACCTTCTTTGTGTCTCCAGGTAGCCGGGGATAGGATATGATGGGGAGTCCTATGTGGCTTAGGTCAACATGATGGCCTTGGTTACTTCTAAAAAGAGTAGGGATCAGATCGTTCTTCTTGTTCAGATCAAATACCCTGACAAAAGCCCCCTAAGGAAGAAAGGGTTTATTTGGCTCACAGTCTGAGGGTGCACAGTCCATCATGGCGGAGAAGGCATGGCAGCAGGAGCGTGAGGCAAGCTGCTCACATGGCACCCACAGTCAGGAAGCAGAGAGAGATGATTGCTGGGGCTCAGCTCGCCTTCTCCTTTTCATTCAGTCTCTAAGATCCCATCCCACGGGATGGTGCTGCGCACATTGTGGGTGAGTCTTCTCACCTCAGTTAACCTTATCTAGAAAATTCCTTACACATGTATCCAGAAGTGTGTCTCTTAGGTGATTCTAGAAACTGTCAAGTTGATGGCCAGTGTTAACCCATCACAGGAACCATAGAATCCATCCAGCCAATATGAACCATAGAATTCACCTAGCTAGCAGCTGTTTCCAGTTAGAGTGGCCATGCTGCCTCCTCCATGTGTGCCGTGGATGTGTGCCAATCTGCAGACACATGGTCTCTTAGTCATACCTTCCTGTGCCCCGACAGAGGGGTTCCACTGTGGTCCAGAGTGCATTTACATTAATTGATTGATTGATTGGGATCTTTGTTGTTAGATTATTTGGTTGTTTTACTTTGGGTTGGGTTTGGGGGGGTGGGGGAGGACTGAATACTGTGATTACAGCTGTGAGCCCCAACCCCTGGCTGTTGTCTTGTTTGTTTGAGACAGGGTCTTGCTGTGTAGCCCAGGCAGGTCTTGAATTCCTGATCCTCCTGGCTGAGCCACAAAGTGTTTGATGATAGGCCTATGCCACAAGAGCGGGCCTGCTGTATATCTTTCGAACTCCAACCTGTCTTGGATGCCTCTGGTAGCCTGTCGACCAGAGCCCTGCTCTCCCAACCCCTTCTAGATCAGAAATACAGCCAATGGGACTATTGTGTGGGGATATGGCCAGCAGCCTTTCTCTGAGGATGGAGCAGCTGGCCATAGATCTCTGGTGCCTTAAAGGTCACTGCTGGATGCCCAGCTCTTCAGGGAGAGGTGTGAGGGCAGGGTATTCACACTGATGAGACTTGAGACTTCACACTCTGAATCCCGTGGACACCCTGAAACCAAGTCGTGTTGTTCTTATCTCCAGTGGATAGTCTAACCATGCTGCCTCGGCCTCAGTTAGGCTGTCTGCTCTCTGAGCTTCTCTGTGGTCCAGGCCTGTGACAAGCTGCTTATTTCAGGTCTCCGCGATGCCCTATGAGCTCTGGTGTCGGTGGTTATTGTTGTTCATTTGTTATTTGGGGTATGTTTGGTGTATGTATGTGGGAGGTATTGTGTGTGTGTGTGTGTGTGTGTGTGTGTTGTATGTGTGTGCTTGTGTGTGCTGTGTGTGTGGTATGTGTATGTTTCTATGTGTGCATGTGTAGTATGTATGGGGTGTGGGTGTGTATTGGGGTGTGTGTGTATGTATGTGTATGTGAGAGAGAGCAGGGAGTGGGTATGCACGTGCAAAGTTGATCTTAGGTGTATAACTCAGTCTATTTCCATTATTACTGAGACAAGGTTTCTTTTTTGACCCAAAATCTCCCTGATCCCTCCTATACCAACCAGTCAGCTTACCCTAACGAACCCTGTCTCTGCCTCCTGGGTAATAAGGCTACAAGTGGCTGCCACACAGCTCAGCTTTTTTTGTTTGTTTGTTTCTTTTTTTGTTTGTTTGTTTGTTCTCGAGACAGGGTTTCTCTGTGTAGCCTTGGCTATCCTGGACTTTGTAGACCAGGCTGGCCTCGAACTCACAGCGATCCGCCTCCCTCTGCCTCCTGAGTGCTGGGATTAAAGGCATGCGCCACCACCGCCCGCTCGGCTCAGCTTTTTCTGGGGCTCAGAACTCCAATCCTCAAGTTTGGCAGCAACACTCTGTCCACTGAGCCACATCCTTGGGCCTTATTGTGTTTCTGAGACGGGGTCTCATGCTGGCCCAGGTAAGCCTGGAACTCTCTAGGTAGTCAAGGATGACGGGAACTCCTGCTCTTCCTGCCTTCACCTCTCAGGTGCTTGCATGACAGGTGTGTAAAACAACACCTGTTTGTTTGTTTGTTTGTTTTGCTTTGTTTTATGCAGTGCTGGGGGTGGAAACTGGGGCTTCATTCATGAAAGCCAAGCACTCTACCAACTGAGCTATATCCCAGAATGCACTGTTAAATATATATTATATACGTATGTATGTATGTATGTATGTATGTATGTATGTATGTGTATATTGCACTGTACATTGTGAAGTTGCCAGAAGTCCCAAAGACATCCTGCAAAGAAGAATGAAGTGATGGGGTGTGGCAAGGGGGAGGGGCTAGTGCAGAGCAGCTGTCCCTGGGAGCCACGTCCTCCTGATAGTGCAGGCGCGAACTCCGCCGCGCCTCACACCCCTGCAGTTCCCGCAGATACATCCAATTAAGGCCTTCATTAGCTTTATCTTCAGTCTTGGCGGGCGCACAAAAGCCGACCTGAAAGCTCCCGCTTGTCGGCTCTGCAGATCAGCACTCGAGGTTCTGTCCCTAGCTGCGTTCATAAATGTGTCAGAATTGAGGCCGTGAACCCACGCCTTGCCGCAGCTCCAGCTCAGATTCCATTGATAAGAGGAAATAGGGGAGCTGGGGAGCTGGCTCAGCGGGTAAGAATGCTTACTGCATAAGCATGAGGCTATGGGTTCAAATCCACTCCCCACGCACGCCCCTTGCCCCACGCCGCCGCCCCAGCACACATGTTAAAGGCTGGGCATGGATCTTCACACGCCTGTAACCTCAGCGCTGAGGGAAGTGGAGACAGCAGGGTCACTGGGATTCCAGATACAGTGAGAAATTTCTCTAAGAGTATAAGGGGTTGAGTGCTTGAGCAAGACACCCAATATCCTTCTCTGGCCTCCGCGCGCGCCCGCGCGCGCACACACACACACACACACACACACACACACGGATTCCTTGAGCAGGAGGAGACACGCATTCATCTTTCCTTGGCCCCTTGTGGCCATCTATCAAGAGCTCCTGGCCTAGGACCCCGGGGTCTGCTAATATTCCTGTCTTGGTACCTGCCTGCCTCAACCACAGGGACTATCCCTGATGGCCACTCGTTCCTGCAGCCCCAGATCTTAGCATCTCCATCTTCCAAACCCAGCTCCTTCTCCTGGCCACAGGGACCGACCGACCACCAGACCTTAGGCACCTTGGATGCCACAGCTCTTAGGCTCCTGGGCTCAGCTGCAGCCTGGCTGTGCTTGGAGACCGCACTGCTTCTTGTCCTTTGCTGTATAATTTGATTCAACTTGTGTGTGTGTGTGTGTGTGTGTGTGTGTGTGTGTGTGTGTGTGCGCGCGCCTCATTCACATTTGAATGCACTCACTTTTATGTGTGTGTGCATGTACTCATCCATGTTTGTATGTACTTATTCATATGGGTGTGTACGTGCATTCATGCTTGTGTGCACTCATTCATATAGGTGTGTGCACTCATATAGGTGTGTGCACTTATTCATCTTTGTATGTACTTATTCATATGGGTGTGCGCACTCATTCATATAGATGTGTGCACTCATCCATGTGCATGTGTGCTCCTGCACATATGTGCACTTACCCATTTGCACAGGTGTATATGCACACATACATCTGGAGACCAGAGGACACCCTTAGTTGCCCTACCTCAGGTGATATCTACCTTGCTTTTTGAATCAGGCTCCCTTACTGGGACCTGGAGCTCACTGATGACATTAGGCT
Organism: Acomys minous; assembly: GCF_964271855.1. Taxonomy (NCBI): domain Eukaryota; kingdom Metazoa; phylum Chordata; class Mammalia; order Rodentia; family Muridae; genus Acomys; species Acomys minous. Next base: position 70,403,304 of record NC_140498.1, on the reverse strand, counting down.
GGCTGGCCAGTGAGCCCCCAGGGACCCTCCTGTCCCCACTACTCTAGCTCTGAGATTACAAGCATTTGCCACCACACTCAGCTCTGTTGTGTGGGTTCTGAGGATGGGCTTGGGCTCCCGTGCTTGTGAGGCAGGGCCTTAACTGACTGAATCAACTCCCCAGGCTGGACTGCAACTTTAAAAAAAAAAATTTATTTATTTATTTATTAATTATTGTATATACAGTACAGGTGTACATGCAGGCCAGAAGAGGGCATCAGCTCACATTATAGATGGTTGTGAGCCACCATGTCGTTGCTGGGAATTGAACTCAGGACCTCTAGAGGAGCAGTCAGTGCCCTTAACCTCTGACTGCAACTTTTATAGTGATTTTCACCCTATTCTCAGAGGCACCACTGCTTAGCAAAATGGGTGGCCCACTTGTTACTCAGACCCAGCACTCAGCATTTCAGCTCGGGCCTCAATCCTGGGCTCTCAAGTGAGGACAGGAAGTGAAGATAACCCCGGGCAGGTCAGACAGGGGCGTAAGGGCTGGCCACTCTGTCACCGCTGAGAACGTTGCCTTCCGAGGCCACGCAGGCTGGAGAATGTCACTCACCTAGACCACCCACTCAGAGCAGAGCTGCGGGCGCAGCATTCAGGCCAGTGGCAGGGGGTCTCACCCCTGCAGCTGCAGGCTAGGTAACGCAGCCTCCCAGAGCTCTCAGATAACTCGTGGATGGTAGGACGGCCATCAGGAACACAGCTGGGGACACAGAGGGACTGCTTTCTACCTCCTGACAAGTGATGCTCACATTTCTGGCCCGGTGGGGGAGGGTCCGGGGGTTCCCAGAGCCTTGTTAGCCTCTCCTGCTTCCCCTGGACGGGTCTGTGCAGAAGGGGTCATCTTGTCCCTGCTTTATAGCATCACACGGTGTTTTGTGTGCATGTGTGCTTGTTTGTAGGTAGGTGAGTGCTTGTGGGATGGTGTGTGCACATGTGGGTTCACATACATATATGCAGAAGTCAACTGAGGCTACTATTCCTCAGGAGCCTTTAACCTTGATTGGGTTTTTTGTTTGTTTGGTTGGTTGGTTGGTTGGCTGATTTTTGTTTTTATTTTTTCAAGACAGGGTTTCTCTGAGTATAATAGCCCTGCCTGTCCTGGACTCACTTTGTAGACCAGGGTGGCTTTAAACTCACAGAGATCTGCCTGCCTCTGCCTCCTTGAGTTCTGGGATTACAGGCTAGCCTTGGTTTTTAATGCAGGGTCGCCCCCTGGTGTGCAGCTCACTGAGTAGGACCAGAGAACTTCCTGTCTCTCTTCCCCAGTGCCTGGACTATGGACTACAAGTGTGCACTACTAGCACACCCAGCTTTGGGGGGGGGGGCGGGAGTTTGGGGGATGGAGCATGGCTCTCCGTGCTTCTCCAGTAATGCCTTCCTGGCTGCCTCCCTGGCCTACCGTGTAGTATTTAAGCACTCTAAATGCACACATCTGTGAATTAACTCCCTCCACTCCCAGGACAGGACCCTCATCCCCCAGCCCCTGCCCAGGCCACGCTGCCTTCTGTCTTAGCTGCTGCCCTCTGTGCTCTCTGAGGCTTAGGTCCACTTAGGGGTCCACAGGTGGCCTCTTTGCTTTCTGTGACTTGGCACTGCGACCTCGCAATTGGCCCATATCACCTAGGCTTGTCCTCAGGGTCACTCCTGTCTCCCTGGAGATGACTTGCCACCAGTGGAAGTCCACATTTCGCTTGGCTCTTCGCCTCCTGGTGCCATCGGGTGGGTGCCGTCGAGGAAATCACCCAAACGGGAGTGAGAGGAACTAGGACAGTCAGAGGCAAGTCAGGGTCTCAGCAGGCTGTGTTTTCTGTAGCCTAAGGCCCCCAGCAGCTCCCCCAGAAGGGCGGTATGTGGGTTCAGGCAGCTCCTGAGGGTATGTGGGGTTCAGGCAGCAGCAATGGATGAGGACTTCTGAGACAGAAACCAGGAAGGTCATCTGCAGTCATTTTGGGATTGTGAGGGCTTCTGGGGTTTGTTTGGGTTTTGTTTCTGTTCTGAGCATGAGCATGCACAAGCAGTTGCACATTGATCAATGTCAGGTATATATTTGACCTCTCTCCACCTTGGTTTGTTTTGGTTTTGTTTTGTTGTTTGTTTGCTTGTTTGTTTGTTTGTTTTGGAGGCAGAGTCTCTCACTGAACCTGGAGATTCAGCTAGGCTGCCTGGCCAGTGAGCCCAAGGAATCCAACCATTTCCACCCTCCCTAAAGCTGGCATTAGGGGAGTGAACCACCGTGCCCAGCTTTTTTTTTTAATGTGGGTTCTGGGAGTCTAGCTTAGGTTCCTGGGGCCCTGTTTACTTTTAGTAAACAAAATACGGAGCTAAATATTCACACGGGCAGATGAGGCACATCTTTTGTTGGTGTGGGGCTCCCTCACATGCTAAGCAGGGAACCCCAGCTGATCACCCTGCATGTCTCATGGGCTTCCTACACTGGGTCTGCTGGTGACCACTGATTGTCATGTCGGCTCCTCCCTATGTCCCCAGTGCCGCTCCGACCAGCGAGCCTGCAGCTCACAGTGAGGCTTCCCAGTCAGTTACAAGCTATTGATTAGCTCCGCCCCCCCCCCCCCCCCCCCGTGAACCCCAAGAATCTTCCCTGACTGTCGGGGGGCCCCCTTAAGGTAGGTTGGATGGTTGCCTTGACATTCTGCAGAGCCGGTGTCACCAGCCACCTCCACCTAGCCGTCCCTGCCAGACCGCTCTGCCCTGTCAGCTGGATTTCTCCCAGAGAACCTTCCAGATGTCTGGTTTCCTCTGAAGCACAGGATGGTAGAGGCAGCTTTGATCTTACTTTAGAAAGCCAGATCTGTTTGGATTTCGCTGTTTTCTGCTTTGCTTGCTCTTCTGGATCCTTCCGCTGCCAAAATTGCCATCACTGCTCCTGAGAGCTAAGTGCAGCTGGAAAGCCTTTGATCACAAAAGACACCCTTCTTCTTCTGAGATGCTCTGTTCTCGGTCAGTCAGGGAGAAGCGTGCCCCTCCCTTCCAGGTGGGACAAGCCTCACAAGGGCTTTCTGTAAGCTGGGGCATAGAGCCTGCAAAAGCTTGGTCCTGGGTGTATGGTAGCAACTGGGAAATAAAGTTCAGAGAGGGCAGTTAAGTGCCCCAGCAACACACAGCTGAAAGGCCAGGCTGGGCCTCTGAAGCCCCCCAGCTTGAGCCTGTTTCTTCTGTCTGTCTGTCTGTCTGTCTGTCTGTCTGTCTGTCTGTCTGTCTCTCTCTCTCTTTCTCTCTCTCTCTCTCTCTCTCTCTCTCTCTCTCTCTCTCTCTCTCTCTCACACACACACACACACACACACTCATGCCCCCGTGCCCCCCTCTGTTTCTCTGTGAGGCCTTGGCTTGCCAGAACTCACTCTGTAAACCAGGCTCACCTTGAACGCACAAAGATCCACCTGCCTCTGCCTCCCTCCCGAGTGCTGAGATACAAGGCATGTGACACCACCACTGGGCTGCTGTCTCTGTTCCAACTGACATGTCTCATATACCCTGGCCGTCTGCACCCACCCTGTGTGTCTCTGAAAGTCATTCCTGTCTCAGTGACCACAGGTCCCCAGCGTCATACATCGCCTCCGCCCCGCCCCCAACCCAAACCCTGGCCTCGGCATCTCTTGGCATCGCTTAGTTTTGACCCTCACTCAGTCAGCTTCTGCTTTCCTTCCTCGTTGACTGGGGTTGGCAGGTAGCCATGGGACTGTCTGTCCCCACAGTGTGCAGCCCAAATGCACCCTGAGGAGCACGCGGTTCCCATGTGGATCTTCTGCCAATAGAAGGAATATCACCCTGAGCGACAGTGTGCCTGTAGCCTTTGCCTGCTGCAGCAGCCTGTGTGCCAGGGTGGACACACGGGGCACATGGCCCCTTATGAGGACTCCAGCCCTCCTGAGTTGACCCTAGAAGGAAGGCAAGCCTGGCCTGGATACCCGGGCATCTCAGGCCAGAGTATAGGATCCAAGAGGTAGCCGTTTGTTAGTTTGTTAGCTCATGACAGAGCCCTGGCCTGGGGTCTCACTGGCCTTCTCTTCAGGGATTTGGAGGAGGGAGACCCATTGCGCCAGCTGTAGTCTTTAGAGGTCAGAGAGCCTGCTGGAGCAATGGGAAGGCAGCTCTGCCTTCGTTAGCGTGTCTCAAAAGGGACAGGTGCTCATTCAACCCCAAGAGCCAGGCCCGTCTTAGCTCTTCTGCCTGTGAGGTCCCCTTGTATAACCCTTAGCCCTCCAGCACCAGGCTAAGACACACAGGTAAAACAGCTGAGCACAGAGAGGTATGGGCCTCACCTCTGGTCACCCAGCCTTCAGAGCCCACCCTCCCCACCCCTAGGTGCCTCTGTGAAACCAGGTTGTATGGAACAAAGACAGGGCTTCTTTTTGTCTTTTCAGCATGACAGGCTCTGAGCCCAGCTTAGGTCGGGCCAGCGGGCTAACAGAGGCATCCAATTTCATGGTCCTGGCCAACAAGAGATGGGGTAGAAATTTTCCTCCTGGAAACTGTGTGCTATTGCTTGGCCTCCAATGCTTTTTCTGCCCTAGGCAGGGGTAAGGGAGTGGTACAGCGAGGGGCGACTGTCTAAGCCCCATCAGCACCTGGAGCCGCAGTGGGCCACTCTCCCTTTGATCCTTTTCCACCTTAATTACCCAGCACTGGCTAGGGAGGGGTGATGAAGCCAAGCAGGGAAGGGAAGAGGAGAGGTAGTGAGCCTGGCCAGCCAGGACTTGCATGCCCACGGGTGTGTCAGGAACCATAGGAAACACAGACCCGCCCCTCCCACCCCTGCCCCTTTCAGACCTGGGCCTGGCAGTTCTCCAGCCTCCTTCCCCTCTGAAGGCTGTATGACAAAAGTATGCTTTGCAGAGCTTGTTTTATGGTGTGTGTGTGTGTGTGTGTGTGTGTGTGTGTGTGTGTGTGTGTGTGTGTGTGTAAAATCCAGAGGTTGACATCAAACGCCTTCTTCAATGTCTATCTTACTTTTTTCTTTTGCCCAATGTCTGTCTGTCTGTCTGTCTGTCTGTCTGTCTGTCTGTCTCTCTCTCTCTCTCTCTCTCTCTCTCACTCAAGATTTCTTTATTATTATGTATACAGTGCTCTTCCTCTTTGTACACCTGCAAGCCAGAAGAAGGCATCAGATCACATAATAAATGGTTGTGAGCCACCCTGTGGTTGCTGGGAATTGAACTCAGGACCTCTGGAAGAGCAGTCAGCCAGTGCTCTTAACCTCTGAGCCATCTCTCCAGCCCCTGCCCAGTGTCTCATGTTGAACCTGGAGCATCCTGATCGAGCTAGACCGACACACATGTATGTTATATTATATAATATCATGTATGTTATATTATATAATATGATAATGACTAATTAATTAATTAACTAACTAAAGCTAACTATGGGGTTACACATTTGTAATAGCAATTCTGAGGAACTTGAGGTAGGGGGCTCCCTAGCGCTTGCTGGCCTGCTTGGCAAGAATAAGACAACGCAGGGACCCTGTCTCCAAATCAAGGTGGACAGTATCTGAAGACTGGCATCTGATGATGTCCTCTGTGCCCCTCCCCCCACGTGTATACACATACCTGCACATACACACACACACACACAAGTCCAAGCTCATCTCCTACATAGTGTATTTGAGGCCAGCCCAGGTTCCATGGAAGCCCTTTCTCAAAAACAGGAAAAGAAAGAAAATGGTTTCCTTTCTCCAGTGTTGGCTGGTGGCGTCTAGGTGGCTCCCTTCCTTCCTTGTGAACCACAAGGCCCGAGCATGGAAACGTGTCCACGTGTCTTATGTGCTGGGAACCCAAGCTGGACCAGCCAGGTCAGAGCCAGTGCTATATGTACTCCTCTGACAGCCACTAGGCTGTCTTCCAAGTGTCTGCATCATTTGATGACCCTGCTGGGATCCCAGGACTCTCAACCTCCTTGACACAAGTCACCATACGACCCTTTCGTCACAAGCATCCAAGAGAGTGCCAGCTGCTTTCTCGGTTTCTCGCTATGAGTTTGATTTGGTTTGGTTTGGTTTGAATTTCCCAGACAAAAGAGATACTGAATGTCCTCCTGTGAGCCTGTGAGCTTTATGACTGTTTGCAAGGTGTGTGTGTGTGTGTGTGTGTGTGTGTGTGTGTGTGTGTGTGTGTGTGTGTGTGTGTGTATCTGGGATGTAAGTACTCTTTGCAGGCAAAAAGAATTC